>NC_069499.1:987208598-987508598 GCF_027579735.1 Bombina bombina | reverse complement strand
ATTAAAATGTCATGAACTGTTTTGGTCTTGTAATATCTACAGAGCTATGGCTGAGCCGCAAGATCATGTCATGTGATTACCTCTGGGGTTACCAGCCATTCTAATTAGCATATGTAATTGCGCATTTTAGCTAAGAAACTACAGGTGCTAGGTCTGTCATTATTTAATAGTAGAGTCCCCACATTTAGAAGCCTTTTTGTCTGTATCAATTTTATATTAATTATAGCTGATCTGAACCATACAAATAGGTTGTCCGGTATTTTAGCAAGCTGTCCAGTACAATCTGTACAAAAATACTGGACACTTAAAGACCCCTGTCAGCTAAATGTAAAGGGCCTTCTATGCATTAGAAATATGGCTCAAAAAGAAGTTACACTTTACATTTTCTATTATATGTGTTTTAGGCAAACAGGGGTTTGTTCAATCATTGCTGGGTGTTTACTTCTGGTAGCCAAAGGGGTCACACCACTACTACGTACATGTGTTACTGGCAACCAAGGGGATAAAATGACTGCTTAGTTGTGAAAAATATATGTGGTGGGATCAAGGGTGGGGCCTAAGGTTGAGCTTTTGTGGGGACATTGTGTGAACCCAGCTACAGCTGGCAACCCTATACACAGACCTCCATTCAGCTGTCCCACTGCCCTCTGCAAACAGCCTGATTTAAGATATATCCTGCCCCAGACTTGCAAGCATTACACAGACCTCCATTCAGCTGTTCCACTGCCCTCTGCAAACAGCCTGATTTAAAATATATCCTGCTTCAGACTTGCAAGCATTACACAGACCTCCATTCAGCTGTTCCACTGCCACCAGCAAACAGCCTGATTTAAGATATATCCTGCCCCAGACTTGCAAGCATTACACAGACTTCCATTCAGTTGTGCCACTGCCCTCTGCAAACAGCCTGATTTAAAATATATCCTGCCCCAGACTTGCAAGCATTACACAGACCTCCATTCAGCTGTTCCACTGCCCTCTGCAAACAGCCTGATTTAAAATATATCCTGCCCCAGACGTGCAAGCATTACACAGACCTCCATTCAGCTGTTCCACTGCCCTCTGCAAACAGCCTGATTTAAAATATATCCTTCCCCAGACTTGCAAGCATTACACAGACCTCCATTCAGCTGTTCCACTACCCTCTGCAAACAGCCTGATTTAAGATATATCCTGCCCCAGACTTGCAAGCATTACACAGACCTCCATTCAGTTGTTCCACTGCCCTCTGCAAACAGCCTGATTTAAAATATATCCTGCTTCCGACTTGCAAGCATTACACAGACCTCCATTCAGCTGTTCCACTGCCACCAGCAAACAGCCTGATTTAAGATATATCCTGCCCCAGACTTGCAAGCATTACACAGACCTCCATTCAGCTGTTCCACTGCCCTCTGCAAACAGCCTGATTTAAAATATATCCTGCCCCAGACGTGCAAGCATTACACAGACCTCCATTCAGCTGTTCCACTGCCCTCTGCAAACAGGTAGCCTTCTGGAAGACAATTGAGATCCTGTGTAGTAAATCAATCATTGTTGCAGGAATCTACCGCCCACCTAGCTCTCCTGTGCATTCCCTTTCTGACATAGCCCATCTACTTAGGAAAACCATAGCTCAAAACCCCAAAAGTTAAATTTTGGTCTTTGGAAATTTTAATATTGATTGGCTGAATCCTAATAATAATAGTTCTTGCTTGCTGTTTAAGACTTTGCAGCTAAACCAATTAATCTCCTCCCCAAATCGCATAAACATTAA
Organism: Bombina bombina; assembly: GCF_027579735.1. Classification (NCBI taxonomy): domain Eukaryota; kingdom Metazoa; phylum Chordata; class Amphibia; order Anura; family Bombinatoridae; genus Bombina; species Bombina bombina. Next base: position 987,506,842 of record NC_069499.1, on the reverse strand, counting down.
AAGACATAACCACACCCTGCTCGATTGGATTCTCTCCACTTCTCCTGACCGAATCCAAGAAGCAGGTGTTCTCCCTAACAGTTTCAGTGACCACTGCTTAGAGTACTGCGTGTGCAAAATAAAGGCTACTAAATCCTCTCCCAGGTTAAAATCACCAGGCCCGTCAAAAAATGTAATCTTCAATCATTTCTAAATGACATCAAGAACCTCCCCGGGCACAGATTAAACCCAATCCCAGATATAGACTCTGCAGTTGAATTCTTTCAGTCCGAACTCCTACAAGTTTGGAATTTGCATGCCCCGCTGTGTAAGGTGAGAATAAAAAGAGCGCATATGAATTGGATCACAATTTACCTCATTCAAATGTTCCAGTTTCGGGATTCATTGTGGTTAAAGTTCAAGCATACTGGCTCTATGAAAAATCACTGTGTATATAGACAATAGTGAAATATATGCACTAAACAAACAAAATTGGCCAAGGCTATTTCCTTGATCTTGCAAAGGCCTTTGACACAGTAGACCATGACATTCTACTGCTCAAACTAAAAAACTCAGGTATTGGTGATCGTCTGCTAACCTGGATTCGATCATATGTATCGGATCGATCACAATATGTCTCCATTTCTAACAGCGACTCCCTCCCTCTCCCAGTCACGTGTGGTGTTCCCCAAGGTACTATTCTCGTCCCCCTACTATTCCCATTATTTATAAATGATCTGCCTAATGTCTGCAAATCCTCAACTGTACACATCTTCACAGTCGACACAGTAATCTATGTAAGCAAATCTGATCTACCGCAGCTTGAGGCAGGGGTCTAAGACTGACCAGGTCACAGAGGTAGAAAAGTGGATCTCAAAAAACAAACTCTTCATAAACACTGACAAAACTGTCACAATGATCTTTGGAACGGTACCTAAATAACACAAACTACAAAATTCCCATCTATGCATGAAAGCAAAATCAAATTGCACACTGACCGCAGTCCACTCTTTCAAATACTTGGGTATGTTGTTAGACCCCAATCTATCTTTTGGCCTCCACATAGAAAAACTTGCATCTAAACTTTATCCAAAACTAGGTGCCCTGTACAGAATCAAATCCTGCCTAAGCCCTACAGTAAAGGAATCAATTGTACAGCAAATTCTGATGCCACTCATTGCTTACGGGGATGTAGTATATGCACCTAAACCGCAAACTCACCTTAATAAACTTAATACATTGTATAACTCGTTCTGCCACTTTGTGCTACAATGCAACTACAGGACCCACCATTGTGACATGCTAAAAGAGCTAAGCTGGCTGTCGCTGGAATCCAGACGCACCCTACAGCTTTCCAGTCTTGTGTTTAAGAGCTTTTCTGGAAAGCTCCCACCCTACCTGAGCAGAATGCTCTCCCCGGCTACTCCCACCTCCTATAACCTCCGATCCAGTACCAGCACATTATTTAGTTTGTGTAAGATATACTGTCTGTTTAGATAGTTATGTTGCTAGTTCTTAAAACCAAGAGATACAAATTATCACTTAGCAGGAAAAAGTACCAGTGTTTTATTAAGAGTTCACTCACAAAATAGACTGCTTGCCTTATAAGTTTCTATTCAGTAATACAGATGAGTAGGACTGAATAAGTGACTGAAACTGTAAGGTATATGGCGAGATATTATTCTCCAATGTTAAAACTAGATCATAATAAATGAGTTCTTTAGTATAACGTTAAGGATTCTAACTGCAACAGTTTGTAGAAAAGGAGCGTTTCATATACAGCAATCGGCAACAAATTGTATCAATATATTAAGAAGAAACAATACTTGCGTTAGCTTTTCTCGGGTAGCGTTGCAGCATGTCACGCTGTAATGGCGGATTGTTTTGTAACTACTTCCTGAGTGCTGTGAGGCAAAGTAGCGCTTCTGTCCAGGCAGTGCAGGGCGTTTAGAGGATTAGGTGTTAGCGGAATTGTACCTTCCTTGTGTGGCTCTGTGAGGTCTGTGGAGATGTTGTAACGGCTATGACCAGGCTCATCAGACCATCCTCCGTGGAGATGTGGTGGTAAGCGGAACGGCACAGAATGAGAGAGACTGACAGGTAAATTTTGCAGTGAGGATCTTAGAACCGCTGAATAGGTGTAATGAAGCGTTAGCAACACTTGGCAATAGTAACTTTATCTAGAAATTCTGTAGAGCAAAGTTCAGTATTTCCTCAGATGAATGAGAAATATAATAAGCAATAGTGACTTGATTGTAATGAACAGATTTCCATAAGGACAAACAAAATAATCAAGCAAAGTTCTGTTCAGGAAGTGAGGTTTTATAGGCAGGTAGATAGTGGGTGTGGAATGTCTTAAAGAGACATTACAGTTTGCCTCAATACAAAGAGAAAGCAGCTCGATCCTCCTTTTCCTACAGAGCATCACAATTATGGAACGACCTCCCACCCACTTTCAAACCTTCCCCAAGCCTAAAATCCTTTAAGAGATCCCTCTCTACATATCTCAAAACAGTATGCACCTGTCATGGTTTATTATATATTTCCTACCTGTTCTATGTTAAATTTTGTATATATTGTGTACTAATATTCGGCTAGATTACGAGTCTTGCGTTAGGTTTAAAAAGCAGCGTTGGCTGGTCCCAACGCTGCTTTTTAATGCCCGCTGGTATTACGAGTCTTGCAGGTACAGGTGTACCGCTCACTTTTTTGGCCAGACTCGGAAATACCGCAAATCCACTTACGTCAATTGCGTATCCTATATTTTCAATGGGACTTGCATAGCGCCGGTATTATGAGTCTGACAAAAAGTGAGCGGTAAACCCTCTCTTGTCAAGACTGGTACCGCATTTTAAAGTCAGTAGTTAAGAGTTTTACACTACAACGCTGTAGCATAAAACTCTTAACTAAAGTGCTAAAAAGTACACTAACACCCATAATCTACCTATTAACCCCTAAACCGAGGCCCCCCCCACATCGCAAACACTAAAATAAAATTTGTAACCACTAATCTGCCGAACCAGACATCGCCGCCACTATAATAAATATATTAACCCCTAAACCGCCGCACTCCCGCATCGCAAACATTAGTTAAATATTATTAACCCCTAATCTGCCGGCCCTAACATCGCCGCCACCTACCTACATTTATTAACCCCTAATCTGCTGCCCCCAACGTCGCCGCCACTATAATAAAGTTATTAACCCCTAAACCTAAGTCTAACCTTAACCCTAACACCCCTAACTTAAATATAATTTAAATAAATCTAAATAAAATTACTACAATTAACTAAATGATTCCTATTTAAAACTAAATACTTACCTATAAAATAAACCCTAAGATAGCTTCAATATAACTAATAGTTACATTGTAGCTAGCTTAGGGTTTATTTTTATTTTACAGGCAAATTTGTATTTCTCCAACATTGGTGTGTCCGGTCCACGGCGTCATCCTTACTTGTGGGATATCTCTTCCCCAACAGGAAATGGCAAAGAGTCCCAGCAAAGCTGGCCATATAGTCCCTCCTAGGATCCGCCCACCCCAGTCATTCTCTTTGCCGTTGCACAGGCAACATCTCCACGGAGATGGTTAAGAGTTTTTTGGTGTTTAAATGTAGTTTTTATTCTTCTATCAAGTGTTTGTTATTTTAAAATAGTGCTGGTATGTACTATTTACTCTGAAACAGAAAAGGATGAAGATTTCTGTTTGTGAGAGGAAGATGATTTTAGCAGACAGTAACTAAAATCGATTGCTGTTTCCACATAGGACTGTTGAGATGAAGTAACTTCAGTTGGGGGAAACAGTTAGCAGAATTTTCTGCTTAAGGTATGACTAGCCATATTTCTAACAAGACCATGTAATGCTGGAAGGCTGTCATTTCCCCTCATGGGGACCGGTAAGCCATTTTCTTAGTCAAACAAACAGAATAAAGGGCTTAATATGGGCTAAAAAACTGGTAGACATTTTTATGGGCTAAATCGATTGCTTTATTTGGGCATTTTATTCATATTTATGCTGACAATTTGCATTTATAAACTTGGGGAACGTTTATTAAACGGCAGGCACTATGTTAGACACCTTTTCCAGTCAGGGGGCCTTCCTAGTTGTAGACTGAGCCTCATTTTCGCGCCATTACTGCGCAGTTGTTTTTTGAGAGCAGGGCATGCAGATGCATGTGTGAGGATCTGAAATTTGCTGGAAAAGCTTCTAGAAGGCGTCAATTGGTATCGTATTCCCCTCTGGGCTTGGTTGGGTCTCAGCAAAGGCTATAGCTGGGACTGTATAGGGGTTAAATTTGTAAACGGCTCCGGTTCCGTTATTTTAAGGGTTAAAGCTCTGAAATTTGGTGTGCAATACTCTTAATGCTTTAAGACACTGTGGTGAAATTTTGGTACAAAAACAACTCCTTCATACTTTTTCACATATTCAGTAATAAAGTGTTTTCTGTTTAAAATTTAAAGAGACAGTAACGGTTTTGTTTTAAAATGTTTTTTGTGCTTTGTTGACAAGTTTAAGCCTGTTTAACATGTCTGTGCCTTCGGATAAGCTATGTTCTATATGTATGAAAGCCAATGTGTTTCCCCATTTAAATTTATGTGATAATTGTGCCATAGCGTCCAAACAAAGTAAGGACAGTACTGCCACAGATAATGAAATTGCCCAAGATGATTCCTCAGATGAGGGGAGTAAACATGATACTACATCATCTCCTACTGTGTCTACACCAGTTTCGCCCACACAGGAGGCCCCTAGTACATCTAGTGCACCAATGCTTATTACCATGCAACAATTAACGGCTGTAATGGATAACTCCATAGCAAATATTTTATCCAAAATGCCTACTTATCAGAGAAAGCGCGATTGCTCTGTTTTAAACACTGAAGAGCAGGAGGGCGCTGATGATAATTGTTCTGTCATACCCTCACACCAATCTGAAGGGGCCATGAGGGAGGTTTTGTCAGATGGAGAAATTTCAGATTCAGGAAAAATTTCTCAACAAGCTGAACCTGATGTTGTGACATTTAAATTTAAATTAGAACATCTCCGCGCACTGCTTAAGGAGGTGTTATCTACTCTGGATGATTGTGACAACTTGGTCATTCCAGAGAAATTATGCAAGATGGACAAGTTCCTAGAGGTTCCGGTGCTCCCCGACGCTTTTCCTATACCCAAGCGGGTGGCGGACATAGTAAATAAGGAGTGGGAAAAGCCCGGCATACCTTTTGTTCCCCCCCCTATATTTAAGAAATTATTTCCTATGGTCGACCCCAGAAAGGACTTATGGCAGACAGTCCCTAAGGTCGAGGGGGCAGTTTCTACTCTAAACAAACGCACTACTATTCCTATCGAAGATAGTTGTGCTTTCAAAGATCCTATGGATAAAAAATTGGAGGGTTTGCTTAAAAAGATTTTTGTACAGCAAGGTTACCTTCTACAACCCATTTCGTGCATTGTTCCTGTCACTACAGCAGCGTGGTTCTGGTTCGAGGAACTAGAAAACTCGCTTAGTGGAGAGACTCCATATGAGGAGGTTATGGACAGAGTTCACGCACTTAAGTTGGCTAACTCTTTTATTTTAGATGCCACTTTGCAATTAGCTAGATTAGCGGCGAAAAATTCAGGGTTTGCTATCGTGGCGCGCAGAGCGCTTTGGCTAAAGTCTTGGTCAGCGGATGTGTCATCCAAGACAAAATTGCTTAACATCCCTTTCAAAGGTAAAACTCTATTTGGACCAGAATTGAAAGAGATTATTTCAGACATCACTGGGGGAAAGGGCCACGCCCTTCCACAAGATAGGCCTTTCAAGGCCAAAAATAAGTCTAATTTTCGTTCCTTTCGCAATTTCAGGAACGGACCGGCCTCTAATTCTGCATCCTCTAAGCAAGAGGGTAATGCCTCACAACCCAAACCAGCCTGGAAACCGATGCAAGGCTGGAACAAGGGTAAGCAGGCCAAGAAGCCTGCCGCTGCTAACAAAACAGCATGAAGGAGTAGCCCCCGATCCGGGACCGGATCTAGTGGGGGGCAGACTCTCTCTCTTTGCTCAGGCTTGGGCAAGAGATGTTCAGGATCCCTGGGTGCTAGAAATAGTTTCTCAGGGTTATCTCCTGGAATTCAGGGAACTACCCCCAAGGGGAAGGTTCCACATGTCTCACTTATCCTCAAACCAAATAAAGAGACAGGCGTTCTTACATTGTGTAGAAGACCTGTTAAAGATGGGAGTGATACACCCAGTTCCAATAAAGGAACAAGGAATGGGATTTTATTCCAATCTGTTCGTAGTTCCCAAAAAAGAGGGAACTTTCAGACCAATTTTGGATTTGAAGATCCTAAACAAATTTCTCAGGGTACCATCGTTCAAGATGGAAACCATTCGAACGATTCTACCCACTATCCAGGAAAGTCAATTTATGACTACCGTGGATCTAAAGGATGCGTACCTACATATTCCTATCCACAAAGAACATCATCAGTTCCTAAGGTTCGCTTTTCTGGACAAGCATTACCAGTTTGTGGCCCTCCCATTCGGGTTAGCCACTGCTCCAAGGATTTTCACAAAGGTACTAGGGTCCCTTCTAGCGGTTCTAAGACCGAGGGGCATTGCAGTAGTACCTTACTTGGACGACATTCTAATACAAGCGTCGTCCCTGTCAAAAGCAAAGGCTCATACAGACATTGTTCTGGCCTTTTTCAGATCACACGGATGGAAGGTGAACATAGAAAAAAGTTCTCTGTCTCCGTCGACAAGAGTTCCCTTCTTGGGAACAATAATAGATTCCTTAGAAATGAGGATTTTTCTGACAGAGGTCAGAAACTCAAAACTTCTAAGCTCTTGTCAAGTTCTTCATTCTGTTCCTCGTCCTTCCATAGCGCAGTGCATGGAAGTAGTAGGGTTGATGGTTGCAGCAATGGACATAGTTCCTTTTGCACAAATTCATCTAAGACCATTACAACTGTGCATGCTCAAACAGTGGAATGGGGACTATACAGACTTGTCTCCAATGATTCAAGTAGATCAGAAGACCAGAGATTCACTCCGTTGGTGGCTGACCCTGGACCATCTGTCCCAGGGAATGAGCTTCCGCAGACCAGAGTGGGTCATTGTCACGACCGACGCCAGTCTAGTGGGCTGGGGCGCGGTCTGGGAATCCCTGAAAGCTCAGGGTCTATGGTCTCGGGAAGAGTCTCTTCTCCCGATAAACATTCTGGAACTGAGAGCGATATTCAATGCTCTCAGGGCTTGGCCTCAACTAGCAAAGGCCAGATTCATAAGGTTCCAATCAGACAACATGACGACCGTTGCGTATATCAATCATCAGGGGGGAACAAGGAGTTCCCTGGCGATGAAAGAAGTGACCAAAATAATTCAATGGGCGGAGGATCACTCCTGCCACCTGTCTGCGATCCACATCCCAGGTGTCGTCAGACATTCCATCCGGGGGAGTGGGAACTCCATCCGGAGATCTTTGCCCAAATAACTCAATTATGGGGCATTCCAGACATGGATCTGATGGCGTCTCGTCAGAACTTCAAGGTTCCTTGCTACGGGTCCAGATCCAGGGATCCCAAGGTGACTCTAGTAGATGCACTAGTAGCACCTTGGACCTTCAACCTAGCTTATGTATTTCCACCGTTTCCTCTCATTCCCAGGCTGGTAGCCAGGATCAATCAGGAGAGGGCCTCGGTGATCTTGATAGCTCCTGCGTGGCCACGCAGGACTTGGTATGCAGACCTGGTGAATATGTCATCAGTTCCACCATGGAAGCTACCTTTGAGACAGGACCTTCTTGTTCAGGGTCCATTCGAACATCCAAATCTGGTCTCCCTCCAGCTGACGGCTTGGAGATTGAACGCTTGATTCTATCGAAGCGTGGGTTTTCAGATTCTGTTGTAGATACTCTGGTTCAGGCCAGAAAACCGGTAACTAGAAAGATTTACCATAAAATATGGAAAAGATATATCTGTTGGTGTGAATCCAAAGGATTCCCATGGAATAAGATAAAAATTCCTAAGATTCTCTCCTTTCTACAAGAAGGTTTGGAGAAAGGATTATCTGCAAGTTCTCTAAAGGGACAAATCTCTGCTTTATCTGTCTTACTACATAAAAGACTGGCAGCTGTACCAGATGTTCAAGCATTTGTTCAGGCTCTGGTTAGGATCAAGCCTGTTTACAGACCTTTGACTCCTCCCTGGAGTCTAAATCTAGTTCTTTCAGTTCTTCAAGGGGTTCCGTTTGAAGCTTTACATTCCATAGATATTAAGTTACTATCTTGGAAAGTTTTGTTTTTGGTTGCAATTTCTTCTGCTAGAAGAGTTTCAGAGTTATCTGCTCTGCAGTGTTCTCCGCCCTATCTGGTGTTCCATGCAGATAAGGTGGTTTTGCGTACTAAGCCTGGTTTTCTTCCTAAGGTTGTTTCTAACAAAAATATTAACCAGGAGATAGTTGTACCTTCTTTATGTCTGAATCCAGTTTCAAAGAAGGAACGTTTGTTACACAATTTGGACGTAGTCCGTGCTCTAAAATTCTATTTAGAGGCTACAAAAGATTTCAGACAAACATCTTCCTTGTTTGTTGTTTATTCTGGTAAAAGGAGAGGTCAAAAAGCGACTTCTACCTCTCTTTCCTTTTGGCTTAAAAGCATCATCCGATTGGCTTATGAGACTGCCGGACGGCAGCCTCCTGAAAGAATCACAGCTCACTCCACTAGGGCTGTGGCTTCCACATGGGCCTTCAAGAACGAGGCTTCTGTTGACCAGATATGTAAGGCAGCGACTTGGTCTTCACTGCACACTTTTGCCAAATTTTACAAATTTGATACTTTTGCTTCTTTGGAGGCTATTTTTGGGAGAAAGGTTTTGCAAGCTGTGGTGCCTTCCGTTTAGGTAACCTGATTTGCTCCCTCCCTTCATCCGTGTCCTAAAGCTTTGGTATTGGTTCCCACAAGTAAGGATGACGCCGTGGACCGGACACACCAATGTTGGAGAAAACAGAATTTATGCTTACCTGATAAATTACTTTCTCCAACGGTGTGTCCGGTCCACGGCCCGCCCTGGTTTTTTAATCAGGTCTGATGAATTATTTTCTCTAACTACAGTCACCACGGTACCATATGGTTTCTCCTATATATATTTCCTCCTGTCCGTCGGTCGAATGACTGGGGTGGGCGGAGCCTAGGAGGGACTATATGGCCAGCTTTGCTGGGACTCTTTGCCATTTCCTGTTGGGGAAGAGATATCCCACAAGTAAGGATGACGCCGTGGACCGGACACACCGTTGGAGAAAGTAATTTATCAGGTAAGCATAAATTCTGTTTTATTTTAACTAGGTACAATAATTATTAAATACTTATTAACTATTTCATAACTACCTAGTTAAAATAAAGACAAATTGACCTGTAAAATAAAACCTAACCTAAGTTACAATTACACCTAACACTACACTATAATTAAATTAATTACCTAAATTAAATACAATTAATTACAATTAAATAAAATTATCTAAAGTACAAAAAAACCCACTAAATTACAGAAAATAATAAAGAAATTACAAGATTTTTAAACTAATTACACCTAATCTAATCCCCCTAACAAAATAAAAAAGCCCCTCCAAAATAAAAAAAAAGCCCTACCCTACACTAAATTACAAATAGCCCTTAAAAGGGTCTTTTGCGGGGCATTGCCCCAAAGTAATCCGCTCTTTTACCTGAAAAAAAAACCTACAATCCCCCGCCAACATTAAAACCCACCACCCACACAACCAACCCTACTCTAAAACCCACTAAAACCTACTTAAGGGGGATTGGGTGGGTTTTAGAGTAGGGTTGGTTGTGTGGGTGGTGGGTTTTAATGTTGGGGATTGTACTTTTTTTCAGGTAAAAGAGCTGATTACTTTGGGGCAATGCCCCGCAAAAGGCCCTTTTAAGGGCTATTTGTAATTTAGTGTAGGGTAGGACTTTTTTTTATTTTGGGGGGCTCTTTTTATTTTGTTAGGGGGATTAGATTAGGTGTAATTAGTTTAAAAATCTTGTAATTTTATTATTTTCTGTAATTTAGTGTTTGTTTTTTTGTACTTTAGATAATTTTATTTAATTGTATTTAATTTAGGTAATTAATTTAATTGTAGTGTAGTGTTAGGTGTAATTGTAACTTAGGTTAGGTTTTATTTTACAGGTAAATTTGTATTTATTTTAACTATGTAGTTATTAAATAGTTAATAACTATTTAATAACTATTCTACCTAGTTAAAATAAATACAAAGTTGCCTGTAAAATAAAAATAAACCCTAAGCTAGCTACAATGTAACTATTAGTTATATTGTAGCTAGCTAAGGGTTTATTTTACAGGTAAGTATTTAGTTTTAAATAGGAATTATTTAGTTAATTGTAGTAATTTTATTTAGATTTATTGTAATTATATTTAAGTTAGGGGGTGTTAGGGTTAGGGTTAGACTTAGGTTTAGGGGTTAATAACTTTATTATAGTGGCAACGTCATTGGGGCGGCAGATTAGGGGTTAATAAATGTAGGTAGGTTGCGGCGACATTGGGGGCGGCAGAGTAGTGGTTAATAAATATAATGTAGGTGTCTGCGATGTTGGGGGCGGCAGATTAGGGGTTCATAAGTATAATGTAGGTGGCGGCGGTGTCCAGAGCGGCAGATTAGGGGTTAATAACATTATGCAGGTGTCAGCGATGTCGGGGGCAGCAGATTAGGGGTTAATAAGTGTAAGATTAGGGGTGTTTAGACTCGGGGTTCATGTTAGGGTGTTAGGTGTAGACATAAATGTACTTCCCCATTGGAATCAATGGGGCTGCGTTAGGAGCTAAACGCTGCTTTTTTGCATGTGTTAGTTTTTTTTTTCAGCCGGCTCTCCCCCATTGATTCCTATGGGGAAATCGTGCACCGCTAACAAAAGCAGCGCTGGTATTGAGGTGAGATGTGAAGCAAAATTTTGCTCTACGCTCACTTTGTGGCTGCTAACGCCGGGTTTGTAAAAACCCGTAATACCAGCGCTGTCTGTATGTGAGCGGTGAGCATAAACTGCTCATTAGCATCGCACCCCTGTTAACGCAAAACTCGTAATCTAGGTGATTGTTTTTGTATTTTATTGTACCCAATTGTATCAATGCAATGTTTTGTGGACCCAGGACATACTTGTTATTCAAATAATATAGGTAGTATAGATTAGCTAGTAGTCCATAGATACTAGTAAATAGTTAAAAGTTAAAAGTAAGTAGTTCATAGTTAATAAGAAATAGTTACTATTAACTATTTACAAATCTAACCTAATAACTATCAAGTAGTTCACAGCTAGTAGGATATAGTAGTTAATAATTAATATTTTGCATAAGGAAAACATATGCTTAATTAAATCATGAACAATAGCATTATTGGGACTATCTTATGACATCCTTACATTCAATTGGCTAGATTACGAGTTGTGCGTTAGGGTAAAAAAGCTGCTTTTTACGCCCACTGGTAAATTTCTGGCCCAAACTAAACTACCAATAGCCCTTAAAAGGGCCTTTTGCGGGGCATTGCCCCAAAGTAATCAGCTCTTTTACCTGTAAAAAAAAAAATACAAACAAACCCCCAACAGTAAAAACCCCCAAATAAAATACTATCTAAAAAAAACTAAGCTCCCCATTGCTCTGAAAAGGGCATTTGGATGGGCATTGCCCTTAAAAGGGCAGTTAGCTCTTTTGCAGGCCCAAAGTCCCTAACCTAAAAATAAAACCCACCCAATACACCCTTAAAAAAACCTAACACTAACCCCCTGAAGATCGACTTACCGGGAAAAGTCTTAATCCAAGCCGGGCCAAAGTCCTCAATGAAGCCGGGAGAAGTCTTCATCCAAGCCGGGCGAAGTGGTCCTCCAGACAGGCAGAAGTCTTCATCCAGACGGCATCTTCTATCTTCATCCATCCAGCGTGGAGCGGGTCCATCTTCTAGGCATCCGACGCTGAGCATCCTCTTCATGATTGGAACAGCCAATAGAATGCGAGCTCAATCCTATTGGCTGATTGGATCAGCCAATAGGATTGAACTTTTTTCAACCTTAATTCCGATTGGCTGATATAATTCTATCAGCCAATCGGAATCTAAGGGAAGCCATCTTGGATGATGTCACTTAAAGGTACCTTCATTCAGCTTTAGTCATCGGATGAAGAGGATGCTCCGCGTCGGATGTCTTGAAGATGGACCCTCTCCGCGCCAGATGGATGAAGATAGATGATGCCGTCTGGATGAAGACTTCTGCCCGTCTGGAGGACCACTTCGCCTGGCTTGGATGAAGACTTCCCGGCTTCGTTGAGGACTTCGACCCGGCTTGGATGAAGACTTCTCCCGGTAAGTCGATCTTCAGGGGGTTAGTGTTAGTTTTTTTTAAGAGCATATTGAGTGGGTTTTATTTTTAGGTTAGGGACTTTGGGCCTGCAAAAGAGCTAACTGCCCTTTTAAGGGCAATGCCCATCCAAATGCCCTTTTCATGGCAATTGGGAGCTTAGGTTTTTTTAGATAGTATTTTATTTGGGGGGATGGTTGTGTGGGTGGTGGGTTTTACTGTTGGGGGGGTTGTTTGTATTTTTTTTTACAGGTAAAAGAGCTGATTACTTTGGGGCAATGCCCCACAAAAGGCCCTTTTAAGGGCTATTGGTAGTTTAGTTTACGCTAGGGTTTTTTTATTTTGGGGGGGCTTTTTTATTTTAATAGGGCTATTAGATTAGGTGTAATTAGTTTAAATATCTGTAATTTGTTTATTATTTTCTGTAATTTAGTGTTTTTTTTTGTACTTTAGCTAATTTAATTTAGGTAATTGTATTTAATTTAGTTAATTTATGTAATTATAGTGTAGTGTTAGGTGGTAGTGTAACTTAGGTTAGGTTTTATTTTACAGGTACTTTTGTATTTATCTTAGCTAGGTAGTTATTAAATAGTTAATAACTATTTAATAACTATTCTACCTAGTTAAAATAAATACAAACTTGCCTGTAAAATAAAAATAAACCCTAAGCTAACTACAATGTAACTATTAGTTATATTGTAGCTAGCTTAGGGTTTATTTTACAGGTAAGTATTTAGTTTTAAATAGCAATAATTTATTTAATGATAGGAATATTTATTTAGATTTATTGTAATTATATTTAAGTTAGGGAGTGTTAGGGTTAGACTTAGGTTTAGGGGTTAATAACTTTAATATAGTGGCGGCGACGTTGGGGGCGACAGATTAGGGGTTAATAAATGTAGGTAGGTTGCAGCAACATTGGGGGCGGCAGATTAAGGGTTAATAATATAATGCAGGTGTCTGCGATGTCGGGGGCGGCAGATTAGGGGTTAAGATTAGGGGTGTTTAGACTTGGGGTTCATGTTAGGGTGTTAGGTGTAGACATATATTTTATTTCCCCATAGGAATCAATGGGGCTGCATTAAGGAGTTTTACGCTGCTTTTTTGCAGGTGTAAGACTTTTTTTCAGCCGGCTCTCCCCGTTGATTCCTATGGGGAAATCGTGCACGAGCACGTACGACCAGCTCACTGCTGACTTAAGCAGCGCTGGTATTGGAGTGCGGTAATGAGCAAAATTTTGCTCAACGCTCACTTCTTGTCTTTTAACGACGGGTTTCTGAAATCTCGTAATACCAGCACTGCATGTAAGTGAGCGGTGAGGGAAAACTGCTTGTTAGCACCGCACAGCCTCTAATGCAAAACTCGTAATCTGGGCCAATGATTCTAGGAATCTCTATAAATGGGTTGTAATATTTATTTTTCATGTGCGCTTTAAGCTATTTCTGCATTTAAATGTAATTTTTTTTAATATTCGCATCCTTAATGCAATCGTTCTAAAGTATTGCACTTGTAGTTGCTGTCTAATCAGTTTTTTGTTTGCAAACTACATAAAGCCGCCATGTTTAACACATAATCATAATGTGTGGCGTGCACACGTTTATGTTGTAATCTCCAGCATGACGTTTGCTCAGTGTACTAGTTTCAGTAGCAGTGTTTACATTTCCCAAGAGTTACTAAGATTGAACTGAGTTTGTCCCCTTTTGCATGTGTACTTGTAGTTTGATTTCTTTCAAAAATTTCAATCCACTTTTCCTTTGTTTTCTTTTTATTTCCACAATACAGTTGAAACTACAAAGCGTGTCTCCAATGTCCGACAGTGATTGACACTTGTGTGCGCGCATAAATATGGTGTTTGCAACATTGAGGACGCACTGTGTACTTTTAAAGGGATAGGAAAGTCAAAATTAAACTTGCATGATTCAGATAGAGCATGTAATTTTAAGACACTTTTAAATTCACTTCTATTTTCAAATGTGCTTCGTTCTCTTTGTATCCCTTGTTAAAAAATGAATATGCACATATCATACACTAGTGGGAGCTGCTGCTAATTGGTGCCTGCACACATTTGTCTCTTGTGATTGGCTAAATAGATGTGTTCAGCTTCCTGTCAGTAGTGCAATGCTGTCCCTTCAGCAATGGATAACAAGAGAATGAAGCAAATTTAATAGAAGTAAATTACAAATTTGTTTAAAATTGTATGTTCTATCTGAATCATAAAATAAAATGTTGTGGTTTGCTATCCCTTTAACTGTATGTTGAATGTATTAACACAAGCATTATAGATTAAAAGATGTCCATTGAGCAATGCTATAGTTAACCACTGAAAGCGCGACCCTCTTTGGGCCATATTACTAGTTGGGCACAAAATATTGCTTCTACAAAAGTGATATTTGCGCTCAACTTAGCAATACCAGCGCACACAAATGTGTGCTGGTATTACAAGTTAGGTGCAATGCAAACGTGATCTCACCTTCGCATAGCATGGAAGCTTTGCGCTCACAAGAGCACACTTCCATAGGCTCCAACGGGAGCCTCGTTCTCATGCCATGTCTCACTAGCGCAGCAGAGGGGTAAGTCTCACAGCGATGGGCAGTGAATATAAATATATTTGTATATGAATATATACATATATATTTATGTGTTTATATGTGTATATACACATATTAACACATACATATATATGTATATAAGCATATACAGTATCTCAAAAAAGTGAGTACAGCCCTCACATTTTTGTAAATATTTTATCATATTTTTTCATGTGACAACACTGAAGAAATGACACTTTGCTACAATGTAAAGTAGTGAGTGTACAGCCTGTATAACAGTGTAAATTTGCAGTCCCCTCAAAATAACTCAACACACAGCCATTAATGTCTAAACCGTTGGCAACAAAATTGGACCCAAAGTGTCAATATTTTGTGTGGCCACCATTATTTTCCAGCACTGCCTTAACCCTCTTGGACATGGAGTTTACCCGAGCTTCACAGGTTGCCACTGGAGTCCTCTTCCACTCCTCCATGATGACATCACGGAGCTGGTGGATGTTAGAGACCTTCCGCTCCCCCACCTTCCGTTTAAGGATGCCCCACAGATGCTCAATAGAGTTTAGGTCTGGAGACATGCTTGGCCAGTCCATCACCTTTACCCCGAGCTTCTTTAGCAAGGCAGTGGTCATCTTGGAGGTGTGTTTGGGGTCGTTATCATGTTGGAATACTGCCCTGCGGTCCAGTCTCCGAAGGGAGGAGATTGTGCTCTGCTTCAGTATGTTACAGTACATGTTGCCATTCATGGTTCCCTCAATGAACTGTAGCTCCCCAGTGCCGGCAGCACTCATGAAGGCCCAGACCATGACACTCCCATCACCATGCTTGACTGTAGGCAAGACACACTTGTCTTTGTACTCCTAACCTGGTTGCCGCGACACACGCTTGACACCATCTAAACCAAATAAGTTTATCTTGGTCTCATCGGACCACAGGACATGGTGCCAGTAATCCATGTCCTTAGTCTGCTTGTCTTCAGCAAACTGTTTGCAGGCTTTTTTGTGCATCATCTTTAGAAAAGGCTTCCTTCTGGGATGATAGCCATGCAGACCAATTTGATGCAGTGTGCGTCATATGGTCTGAGCCCTCAGCAGGCTGACCCCCCACCCCTTCAACCTCTGCAGCAATGCTGGCAGCTCTCATACGTCTATTTCCCAAAGACAACCTCTGGATATGACGCTAAGCACGTGCACTCAACTTCTTTGGTCGACCATGGTGAGACCTGTTCTGAGTGGAACCTGTCCTGTGAAACTGCTGTATGGTCTTGCCCACCGTGCTGCACCTCAGTTTCAGGGTCTTGGCAAACTTCTTATAGCCTAAGTCATCTTTATGTAGATGAACAATTCTTTTTTTCAGATCCTCAGAGAGTTCTTTGCCATGAGGTGCCATGTTGAACTTCCAGTGACCAGTATGAGAGAGTGTAAGAGCGATAAAACCAAATTTAACACAGCTGCTTCCCATTCACACCTGAGACCTTGTAACACTAACGAGTCACATTTTGGACATTTCCACTTAGGAATGTACTCACATTTGTTTCCAACGGTTTAAATATTATTGGCTGTGTGTTGAGTTATTTTGAGGAGACAGCAAATTTACACCGTTATACAGGCTGTACACTCACTACTTTACATTGTAGCAAAGTGTCACATGAAAAGATATAATAAAATATTTACAAAAATGTGAGGGGTGTACTCACTTTTGTGAGATACTGTACATATATATTTACTGGGAACACACAGTCCCCATAGAACGCAATGTAAAGGCAATTTATAGTGCCGTTTTTTTTTCTCTAACACCCCACACCCGTCGCTTTTAACCCCTAAAAACTGCTTAGTGCATTAAAAAATAAATTAAAAATACTGACCTCTGGTTAATTTTTTGAGCATTAATTGCCACCGCAAACTAGAGTGCTAAACATGTAAATCCAATTAAAGTGACCGTTGCCCTTTCTTGTGATGACCCTATAATTAAAGGGCCATGATACCCAAATGTTGAAATACTTGAAAGTTATGCAGCATAACTATAAAAAGCTGATTAGAAAATATCACCTGAACATCTCTATTTAAAAAAGAAAGATATTTTACCTCAAAATGTCCTAATTATTCATGCCCCATTGCAAAGGATTTTAAGCAGCAAATCAGTATGTCTGTCCCGGGACAGGAAAGGGAGCGTGCCTCATCCACACACATGTTATTTCCATATTCATTTTAAGGAAGTTTACTATGAAATCTCATGAGAGTTAAGTCAAATCTCATGAGATCACAGTAAAAGAGTTCATGATCTCAGCACTGTTGATGCTGATTGGTGGCAGTTAATTTCTTCATTTTTTAAAATTTTCTTTTACCTGCAGCTGGACAGCAGCTAACGTATAACTTTTTACATAGAACTTACTCTGGTGAGCTGAGGAAATTGTGAGGTAAAATATCTTCCTTTTTGGGGGCGGAGCTTGGCCACGCAGACGGATGGCTGTGCACTAGAGGAGCTCCTAATCTTAACAGCAGAATAACGCTATCAAAATGGCATAACCCATACCCCAACATTCTTCAAGATCCTCAGAACACAGTAGGAAAAAGCACTGCACTACATGGGGCTGAAATAAGAGTTCTAAATCATAGCACCTGTGTCGAAGAGAGACCTTTCTTAACCGCTATAAAAAACTGGAAGTGCAGCTGCGCTCATCAGACAGAGCTTTATTGCGGCGGAGAGCAGGCACGAATAGCAGACGAACAGAGTGGCAAAGTTAACAGAGCGGGGCACCTTATTCAAGTACCGCTGGAGACCAACCAACTGTGAGTGTATTATAAACCCAGCACACAGAAAGGGGCATATAGGTTGTGTCGGACGGCCATGTGGGTCTCCTGAAAAGGGAATTGAACTCAGCAAGGCAGCTTAAAGCATTGGAGAGGAGTCACAGTGGCTCAGGGTGGTGGGGAGTAAGGGGCCACACAGTCACTGTCACTTTAACAACTGCGCAACTATTGCACATAGCGCCATTTTCCTTTCCTTTAGTCTAATAAGGAATGACACCCCCCCTCACGTAACTAAATTGAAGAAACTAGCTGCACATATAACAAAACATAGCACCGTGCCTAAAAGCAGTATTTGCACAGCAAGGAAGACTAAAAAGTTTCATTATCTTTGTAGCACACCCCTAAGTACTTAAAACCTGCCTAGTAGTGCGTGGCTCTTAACCCTGCATCTGATTTTATGCACGCACAAACACGGTGCATGGAGACACATTTGACTGTTTAGCTAAGTAAGAGCTACCACTCACAGGGGACATTAACTACAAAGGTAGCCATAATACTACTGCTCCCTGAATCGAAAAAAGCTCTCCCAGAGGTAATGCCTAATAAAAAGTCTAACAGATCAGAGAAGAGCACACCTGTTAGGCCTCTAAGCAAATACCTCAAACAGCTTGAACCTAGCACTAACAAACAGTCAGAAGACTTGCCACACAGCCAACAGTCCCAGACTGCCCCAGCACAGATACCACAGGCAGACAGACAATCCCAGCCCCTAACTAAGGATGACCTGCAATATTTATCGTCAAAAGATGATATAAAGGGGGTGCTGTAAGAAATGCACAGCCTCTTTGGCGACCTCAGAAATGACATTACCACGTGAGAAACCAGGGTGGCACAGGTGGAAATAGCCCAAGCCTCAACAAGTAACACTGCCCAATGAAACAGTATGGATATACAACACCAACAGGACACTGTGCAGGCCCAAACTGGAGGACCTTGAAAATCGTTGCCGCAGGAATAACATCAGGGTTCGGGGAGTCTCTGAATCAATACATCCTCCTGCAATAGAGGGATACCTGCAAAGTCTGTTTCGAACCATAAAGGGTACCCCTAGCTCTCCGGAGATTTAATGGAACGGGCTCATAGGGCCCTGCGGCCCAAACCACCACCAAAAGGCCCGCCCAGGGGTATTATCATCAAATTCCTGAACTTTAAGGATAAAGAAGAAATCCTTAGGTGCGCAAGAGCCAAACAACCAGTATTCCACGTGGGGGTAGAAATCCAACTGTTCTCAGATATATCTCCAGTAACACTCCAAAAAGAAGGGAAGTCATAATACCCTGAAACTGAGGGACCATAAAGCATAATACCGCTGGGGCTTCCCGGTATTGCTTGTTGCAACACACAACAACAGAAATGCAGTGTACAGACCTGGTGGAGACCTGCAGGCCTTTTATTCGGCCCTATCAATCACAACGGAAGAAAGCCCCCCCACCTCATAGGAAAATAATAAAAGTGCAGCTACGTCTGGATCAGGCTGACCTGCTAACCGGACTGTATCAATTATCCACAGCTAACCTGAGACAAGGGAACAAGAAAGATGGACTCCTGAGGCCCTACCACGAATTGACAATGTATCCTTTATCTAATAGCCATTAAAGATGGGCCTACAGCCTGATAAACTTTTTCTGAACTCTATGCATGGGACTGCTCTATTGATGTTTCATTTGTGCATGTACCCCCAATAGCCCCTTAAGGCCCATATGGCCATGCAACACTGTTGATGATTACAAGGAGTTTTGGTTTAATGATTATGGACAGAGCTGTTATCTCCCCTTCCACCCCTTCCCCCACCCCCTCCTCCTCCCTCCCCCCCCCCCCCCATTGCAGTATTCACAATCCTAGTTTGTGTGAGGGGGAGAGTTCATATTAGCACATTTACCTTATATAGACACCTTGTATACCTCATATTAACATCTAATTCACCTTATATTATATTATCTCTATATACACACACCTCATAAACCTCATATTAGCATCTAATTCACCTCATATTAGCACATTTACCTCAAATTAACATCTAATTCACCTCATATTAACATCTAATTCACCTCATATTAGCACATTTACCTCATATATACACCTCATATACCTCATATTAACATTTAATTCACCTCATATTAGCACATTTACTTCAAATTAATATCGAATTCACCTCATATTATATTATCTCCATATACACACACCTCATATACCTCCATATTAACATCTAATTCACCTCATATTAGCACATTCACCTCATATATACACCTCAACCCCTCAAATACCTCCATACTAACATCTAATTCACCTCATATTATATTATCTCTATATACACACACCTCATATTAACATCTAATTCACCTCATATTAGCACATTTACCTCAAATTAACATCAAATTCACCTCATATTTTATTGTAAGTTCTCACGGGAATAGGGCCCTTAATTCCTCCTGTATGTGTTTGTAAAATGTTGTCTTTTCTCTTACAAGTTTTATATCATTGTTTTATTTAAATGAATTGTAGCCATGGACAGCGCTGCAGAATATTTTGGAGCTTTATAAATAAAGTATAATAGTATGATAATAATAATAATAATATTATATTATCTCTATATACAAACACCTCATATATCTCATGTTAACATCTAATTCACCTGATATTAGCACATTTACCTCAAGTTAACATCAAATTCACCTCATATTATATTATCTCCATATACACACACCTCATATACCTCCATATTAACATCTAATTTACTTCATATTAGCACATTTACCTCATATATACACCTCATATACCTCCATATTAACATCTAATTTACCTCATATTAGCACATTTACTTCATATTAACACCTCAGGATTGTGAATACCGCCTCTTGCGTGATAGATTTAATGGAAAAAACTGTTTGTCTAACCTGATCTAACGTATATCTATCAAAATCAATAACATTTGGTCCAGATTTCAGTTGACGGGGGCTAGCCCAGTGATCACCCCTCCCCCGCACACAAACTAGGATTGTGCATACCGCCTCTTGCGTGATAGATCTAATGAAAAAAAACTGTTGATCTAACCTGATCTAAAGTATATCTATCAAAATCAATAACATTTGGTCCAGATTTCATTTGAGGGGGGCTAGCCCCCTCATTAAAAATGCAATATATCAGGAATTAGACTAGATCTAACAAAACTTTTGGCTGATCAAACCTGATCTAACGTGGAGCTATCATAATCAATAACATTTTGTCAAAATTTTTGTTGAGGGGGGCTGGCTACGGGTTAGCCCCCCTGAAAAAGAGTGCTAATTTTTAATATTTTAGAGTAGATCTAACGAGAAAAAACAGTTGATCTAACCTGATCTAACAAATGGAAAGATTGTTTGTTCAAATTTTGAATATGGGGGGGGCTAACCCAGGTGAGGAGATGTTCTAAGTGGTTTTCCAACACATTAATGGTTGTCACTATTTTAATCAATTAGTCTGTTTTAATTGTATTTATCCTCTCAATTAATGACATCACAACCCAAGCAGGCATAAGTGGTGTAGCGCGAACACAATATAGTAGAAAATCCCCTAGCAATAACATTACGTAAACCAATAAGTGGCGCATGCAAGAGATATTTCTACTTTCAACTTGTAATCCGACACCAAAACACCACATGTGCAAGGTTTGTGATAGAAAAATCTTGGCAACGCAATTTATGGCTTTGGGTAAACGCGATTCTATGCTCCAACTGTATTCTAGCCCTGTGTATATTAAAGGGACATGAAACCACAAAAAAATCTTTAATTCAGATAGAGCATACATTTTTAAACAACTTTCCCGGGTGAGGAGATGTTCTAAGTGGTTTTCCAACACATTAATGGTTGTCACTATTTTAATCAATTAGTCTGTTTTAATTGTATTTATCCCCTCAATTAATGACATCACAACCCAAGCAGGCGTAAGTGGTATAGCGCGAACACAATATAGTAGAAAATCCCCTAGCAATAACATACGTCAACCCATAAATGGTGCATGCAAGAGATATTTCTACTTTCAACTTGTAATCCGACACCAAAACACCACATGTGCAAGGTTTGTGATAGAAAAATCTTGGCAACGCAATTTATGGCTTTGGGTAAACGCAATTCTACACTCCAACTGTAATCTAGCCCTGTGTATATTAAAGGGACATGAAACCACAAAAAAATATTTATTAATTCAGATAGAGCATACATTTTTAAACAACTTTCCAATTTACTTCTATTATGAATTTTGATGTATTCTTTTGGTATTCTTTGTTGAAGAAGCAATGCACTACTGGGAGCTAGCTAAACACATTGGTAAGCTAATGACAAAAGGCATATATGTGCAGCCACCAATCAGAAGCTAGCTAATAGCACCTGAGCCTACCTAGGTATGAGTTATAAAAAAGAATATTAAGAGAACTAAGCAAATGATATAACAGAAGTAAATTGTAAAGCACTCTCCCCATATAGCACTTTTGTTGTAGCTAGAGCACTGATTGGAGAACAATTCAGACCATTAGCTTACCGAAAAATTGACTTTTGAAGTGGGCGGCGGAACTTGGGGTATTTTAATTTCATATCTGTATTAAAAATTAAGTTATAGCGCATCTTCATCACAACTAATGAATTAAACTCCATCTTAAACATTACTTACATTCCAGGGGAGAGCTTACCATCACTTTAACCTGTAAAACCATGAAATTCCTTTTTGTAAACCGAATAAGGTTACGTACACTTTTCAGAGGAATTGTACAGCAAAAGCAGACAAAAAAATAATAAACGGCCTAGTTTACAAGTGGAGCTCAAAAATATTAGCTCTATTATGCATTAACATTGCTAGAGCACAATCAATAGTGCTTCTATTTTTGCACTCATATTAATTTTATTGTTCAAGCTACTAGGCTGTGCTAACATTTGCATTTCAGAGTGCTTGGGTATGCCAAATTCTTCACATAATAGACTTGAATTAGGGCGCACAGTTATCTAAGCCAATAGTACACAAGTAGTAGAGTGGTTTTAAAGGGACAGTCTACTTGAAAATTGTTATTGTTTAAAAAAATAGGTAATCCCTTTATTACCCTTCCTCAGTTTTGTATAACCAACACTGTTATATTAATATACTTTTTACCTCTATGATTACCTGTACCTAAGCCCCTGCAGACTGCCCCTTATCTCAGTGCATTTTACAAACTTGCATTTTAGCCAATCAGTGCTGGTTCTTGTATAACTGTTATCAACTGTGAGCAAAATGTTATCTATATGGCACACATGTACTAGCACTGTCTGGCTGTTGTGCAAGATTTAATAAGCTAATAAAAAACACTCCGATGAGAGATGGCCTGCAGGGGCTTAGAGACAGGCAAACTTAGAGGTTATGAAGTACATTAATATATTGTAACAATGTTGGTTATGCAAAGCTGGGGAGTCGGTAGTAAAGGCGTTGTCTTTCTTTTTAAACAATAAAAAAATCAAGTAGACTGTCCCTTTAAAAAGTGCTACATTTCACAGCAGTATTTTGGTTTGCTCTAGAGAGCAACACTTAAATCATCACTTGCAACACAAGAGCAATGAGCACGCTAATAGCGCTCCATGAGCTATCCATTAAAAGTGTAGCGTGTGCTACAAAAGTGTTAGCCACGTTAAGATGCTTTGGCAAAAATATTTAACCATCTACTTGTAACAAAGAAACATTGATTTCTCCAACATTGGTGTGTCCGGTCCACGGCGTCATCCTTACTTGTGGGATATTCTCTTCCCCAACAGGAAATGGCAAAGAGTCCCAGCAAAGCTGGTCACATGGTCCCTCCTAGGCTCCGCCCACCCCAGTCATTCTCTTTGCCGTTGCACAGGCAACATCTCCACGGAGATGGTTAAGAGTTTTTTTGGTGTTTAAATGTAGTTTTTATTCTTCTATCAAGTGTTTGTTATTTTAAAAATAGTGCTGGTATGTACTATTTACTCTGAAACAGGAAAGGATGAAGATTTCTGTTTGTAAGAGGAAGATGATTTTAGCAGACAGTAACTAAAATCGATTGCTGTTTCCACATAGGACTGTTGAGATGAAGTAACTTCAGTTGGGGGAAACAGCAGACTTTTCTGCTTAAGGTATGACTAGCCATATTTCTAACAAGACTGTGTAATGCTGGAAGGCTGTCATTTCCCCTCATGGGGACCGGTAAGCCATTTTCTTAGTCAAACAAACAGAATAAAGGGCTTATTATGGGCTAAAAAACTGGTAGACATTTTTATGGGCTAAATCGATTGCTTTATTTGTGCATATTATTCAGATTTAGGCTAACATTTGACATTTATAATCTTGGGGAACGCTTATAAAACGGCAGGCACTGTATTGGACACCTTTTTCAGTCAGGGGGCCTTTCTAGTTATAGACTGAGCCTCATTTTCGCGCCATTAATGCGCAGTTGTTTTTTGAGAGCAGGGCATGCAGATGCATGTGTGAGGATCTAAGAATCTCTGAAAAAGCTTTTAGAAGGCGTCATTTGGTATCGTATTCCCCTCAGGGCTTGGTTGGGTCTTAGCAAAGACTATAGCTGGGACTGTATAGGGGTTAAATTGAAAAACGGCTCCGGTTCCGTTATTTTAAGGGTTAAAGCCCTGAAATTTGGTGTGCAATACTTTTAAGGCTTTAAGACAATGTGGTGAAATTTTGGTAATTTTTGAACAATTCCTTCATACTTTTTCACATATTCAGTAATAAAGTGTTTTCTGTTTGAAATTTAAAGTGACAATAACGGTTTTATTTTAAAACGTTTTTTGTGCTTTGTTGACAAGTTTAAGCCTGTTTAACATGTCTGTACCTTCAGATAAGCTATGTACTATATGTATGAAAGCCAATGTGTCTCCCCATTTAAATTTATGTGATAATTGTGCCATAGCGTCCAAACAAAGTAAGGACAGTACTGCCACAGATAATGATATTGCCCAAGATGATTCCTCAAATGAGGGGAGTAAACATGATACTACATCATCTCCTACTGTGTCTACACCAGTTTTGCCCATGCAGGAGGCCCCTAGTACATCTAGTGCGCCAATACTTATTACCATGCAACAATTAACGGCTGTAATGGATAACTCCATAGCAAATCTTTTATCCAAAATGCCTACTTATCAGAGAAAGCGCGATTGCTCTGTTTTAAACACTGAAGAGCAAGAGGACGCTGATGATAATTGTTCTGTCATACCCTCACACCAATCTGAAGGGGCCATGAGGGAGGTTTTGTCTGATGGAGAAATTTCAGATTCAGGAAAAATTTCTCATCAAACTGAACCTGATGTTGTGACATTTAAATTTAAATTAGAACATCTCCGTGCACTGCTTAAGGAGGTGTTATCTACTCTGGATGATTGTGACAATTTGGTCATTCCAGAGAAATTATGCAAGATGGACAGGTTCCTAGAGGTTCCGGTGCCCCCCGACGCTTTTCCTATACCCAAGCGGGTGGCGGACATAGTAAATAAGGAGTGGGAAAAACCCGGCATACCTTTTGTTCCTCCCCCTATATTTAAGAAATTATTTCCTATGGTCGACCCCAGAAAGGACTTATGGCAGACAGTCCCCAAGGTCGAGGGGGCAGTTTCTACTCTAAACAAACGCACTACTATTCCTATTGAAGATAGTTGTGCTTTCAAAGATCCTATGGATAAAAAATTGGAAGGTTTGCTTAAAAGGATTTTTGTACAGCAAGGCTACCTTCTACAACCAATTTCATGCATTGTTCCTGTCACTACAGCAGCGTGGTTCTGGTTCGAGGAACTAGAAAAGTCGCTCAGTAGAGAAACTCCATATGAGGAGGTTATGGACAGAGTTCACGCACTTAAATTGGCTAACTCTTTTATTTTAGATGCCGCTTTGCAATTAGCAAGATTAGCGGCGACAAATTCAGGGTTTGCTATCGTGGCGCGCAGAGCGCTTTGGCTAAAGTCTTGGTCAGCGGATGTGTCATCCAAGACAAAATTGCTTAACATCCCTTTCAAAGGTAAAACTTTATTTGGACCTGATTTGAAAGAGATTATTTCAGACATCACTGGGGGAAAGGGCCACGCCCTTCCACAGGATAGGTCTTTTAAGGCTAAAAATAAGCCTAATTTTCGTCCCTTTCGCAGAAATGGACCAGTCTCTAATTCTGCATCCTCTAAGCAAGAGGGTAATGCCTCACAACCCAAACCAGCCTGAAAACCAATGCAAGGCTGGAACAAGGGTAAGCAGGCCAAGAAGCCTGCTACTGCTAACAAAACAGCATGAAGGAGTAGCCCCCGATCCGGGACCGGATCTGGTGGGGGGCAGACTCTCTCTCTTTGCTCAGGCTTGGGCAAGAGATGTTCAGGATCCTTGGGCGCTAGAAATAGTTTCTCAAGGTTATCTCCTGGAATTCAAGGAACTACCCCCAAGGGGAAGGTTCCACAAGTCTCACTTATCCTCAAACCAAATAAAGAGACAGGCATTCTTACATTGTGTAGAAGACCTGTTAAAGATGGGAGTGATACACCCAGTTCCAATAAAGGAACAAGGAATGGGATTTTATTCCAATCTGTTCGTAGTTCCCAAAAAAGAGGGAACGTTCAGACCAATTTTGGATTTGAAGATCCTAAACAAATTTCTCAGGGTACCATCGTTCAAAATGGAAACTATTCGAACGATTCTACCTACCATCCAGGAAAGTCAATTTATGACTACCGTGGACCTAAAGGATGCATACCTACATATTCCTATCCACAAAGAACATCATCAGTTCCTAAGGTTCGCTTTTCTGGACAAACATTACCAGTTTGTGGCTCTCCCATTCGGATTAGCCACTGTCCAAGGATTTTCACAAAGGTGCTAGGGTCCCTTCTAGCGGTTCTAAGACCAAGGGGCATTGCAGTAGTACCTTAATTGGACAACATTCTAATACAAGCGTCGTCCCTGTCAAAAGCAAAGGCTCATACGGACATCGTTCTAGCCTTTCTCACATCTCACGGATGGAAGGTGAACAAAGAAAAGAGTTCTCTGTCCCCGTCAACAAGAGTTCCCTTCTTGGGAACAATAATAGATTCCTTAGAAATGAGGATTTTTCTGACAGAGGTCAGAAAATCAAAACTTCTAAGCTCTTGTCAAGTGCTTCATTCTGTTCCTTGTCCTTCCATAGCGCAGTGCATGGAAGTAGTAGGATTGATGGTTGCAACAATGGACATAGTTCCTTTTGCACGAATTCATCTAAGACCATTACAACTGTGCATGCTCAAACAGTGGAATGGGGATTATACAGACTTGTCTCCAATGATTCAAGTAGATCAAAAGACCAGAGATTCACTCCGTTGGTGGCTGACCCTGGACCATCTGTCCCAGGGAATGAGCTTCCGCAGGCCAGAGTGGGTCATTGTCACGACCGACGCCAGTCTAGTGGGCTGGGGTGCGGTCTGGGAATCCCTGAAAGCTCAGGGTCTATGGTCTCGGGAAGAGTCTCTTCTCCCGATAAACATTCTGGAACTGAGAGCGATATTCAATGCTCTCAGAGCTTGGCCTCAACTAGCAAAGGCCAAATTCATAAGGTTCCAATCAGACAACATGACGACTGTTGCATATATAAATCATCAGGGGGGAACAAAGAGTTCCCTGGCGATGAAAGAAGTGACCAAAATAATTCAATGGGCGGAGGATCACTCCTGCCACTTGTCTGCGATCCACATCCCAGGAGTGGAAAATTGGGAAGCGGATTTTCTGAGTCGTCAGACATTTCATCCGGGGGAGTGGGAACTCCATCCGGAAATCTTTGCCCAAATAACTCAATTATGGGGCATTCCAGACATAGATCTGATGGCGTCTCGTCAGAACTTCAAGGTTCCTTGCTACGGGTCCAGATCCAGGGATTCCAAGGCGACTCTAGTAGATGCACTAGTAGCACCTTGGACTTTCAACCTAGCTTACGTATTCCCACCGTTTCCTCTCATTCCCAGGCTGGTAGCCAGGATCAATCAGGAGAGGGCCTCGGTGATCTTGATAGCTCCTGCGTGGCCACGCAGGACTTGGTATGCAGACCTGGTGAATATGTCATCGGCTCCACCATGGAAGCTACCTTTGAGACAGGACCTTCTTGTTCAGGGTCCATTCGAACATCCAAATCTGGTTTCCCTCCAACTGACGGCTTGGAGATTGAACGCTTGATTCTATCAAAGCGTGGGTTTTCAGATTCTGTGATAGATACTCTGGTTCAGGCCAGAAAACCTGTAACTAGAAAGATTTACCATAAAATATGGAAAAAATATATCTGTTGGTGTGAATCCAAAGGATTCCCATGGAATAAGATAAAAATTCCTAAGATTCTCTCCTTTCTACAAGAAGGTTTGGAGAAAGGATTATCTGCAAGTTCTCTAAAGGGACAGATCTCTGCTTTATCTGTCTTACTACACAAAAGACTGGCAGCTGTGCCAGATGTTCAAGCATTTGTTCAGGCTCTGGTTAGGATCAAGCCTGTTTACAGACCTTTGACTCCTCCCTGGAGTCTAAATCTAGTTATTTCAGTTCTTCAAGGGGTTCCGTTTGATATTAAGTTACTATCTTGGAAAGTTTTGTTTTTGGTTGCAATTTCTTATGCTAGAAGAGTTTCAGAGTTATCTGCTCTGCAGTGTTCTCCTCCTTATCTGGTGTTCCATGCAGATAAGGTGGTTTTACGTACTAAGCCTGGTTTTCTTCCTAAAGTTGTTTCTAACAAAAATATTAACCAGGAGATAGTTGTACCTTCTTTGTGTCCGAATCCAGTTTCAAAGAAGGAACGTTTGTTACACAATTTGGACGTTGTCCGTGCTCTAAAGTTCTATTTAGAGGCTACTAAAGATTTCAGACAAACATCTTCCTTGTTTGTTGTTTATTCTGGTAAAAGGAGAGGTCAAAAAGCGACTTCTACCTCTCTTTCCTTTTGGCTTAAAAGCATTATCCGATTGGCTTATGAGACTGCCGGACGGCAGCCTCCTGAAAGAATCACAGCTCACTCCACTAGGGCTGTGGCTTCCACATGGGCCTTCAAGAACGAGGCTTCTGTTGACCAGATATGTAAGGCAGCGACTTGGTCTTCACTGCACACTTTTGCCAAATTTTACAAATTTGATACTTTTGCTTCTTCGGAGGCTATTTTTGGGAGAAAGGTTTTGCAAGCTGTGGTGCCTTCCGTTTAGGTAACCTGATTTGCTCCCTCCCTTCATCCGTGTCCTAAAGCTTTGGTATTGGTTCCCACAAGTAAGGATGACGCCGTGGACCGGACACACGAATGTTGGAGAAAACAGAATTTATGCTTACCTGATAAATTACTTTCTCCAACGGTGTGTCCGGTCCATGGCCCGCCCTGGTTTTTTAATCAGGTCTGATGAATTATTTTCTCTAACTACAGTCACCACGGTACCATATGGTTTCTCCTATATATATTCCTCCTGTCCGTCGGTCGAATGACTGGGGTGGGCGGAGCCTAGGAGGGACCATGTGACCAGCTTTGCTGGGACTCTTTGCCATTTCCTGTTGGGGAAGAGAATATCCCACAAGTAAGGATGACGCCGTGGACCGGACACACCGTTGGAGAAAGTAATTTATCAGGTAAGCATAAATTCTGTTTTTGACAGCAGATAAGAGCGATAGGCCCAGCAACTCTGCACAATATTTCCTAAAAGTATAAATGAATCTAGTTTGTATGATAACCCTATGCATAACCCAGGTATTCTTAAAGTTCCCCACAGTGTTTGTCATTACCATCTCTTGTGGAAGTTTATTCCATGAATCAGTCACCCTTTCTGTAAAGAAGTGTTTCTGCAATTTACTCCTGAATATACTACCCTTCAGCTTGAGATCATGACCCCTAGTTCTTGAATTTACTTTTTTATGTAAAATACTCACAATACCATTGTAATACCAGATTATGCTCTATTCTTTGCGCAAGGTCACACAATAGATACCACACCATGCACTGTAGACTTGTAATCTAGCTCTTCATAAAGAGAGCTGAATGTAATGTCCCTTTAACGGTACCCAGTATTCCCCATGTATTGTGCCATTTAACTCTTTCGCTGTAGGACCAATATTAGGTTTAAAAGTACCATGTAGCTCTCTTTTGGACTTGACCCTGGTTATTCATTACTCGTGTAAATACTTGTGTCCTTGCAGGTGAGCGAGCTTGAGGTTCAGATGAAGAGCAGGAATAGGAAATCTTTAGAAGACTAACCATTTCAGCATCACCCCTGTTGATGGTAGAAGTAAGTACCTTATTTAAAATGGATTTCATGTATTGCTTAAACATAAACACAGGGTATTAAATTTGCTTACTGATATTTTTCCAGCAGAGATGAGTTATAAATCTCATTACAAACTAATCTTCTCTTTCAGATTATATCCAACTTCAGGAAGAGCCCAATAACTCCACAAAACTTTATGTCTGTACACTCTATGTTGCTTGGGAAATGCATATGGGGTTCATAATACAAACTGCTTTAATTGCCTGATGAACACAGTGACCATTAAAAATGATCTCTTTGTCAATTATTCTGTTTAATTAAGACATCAACTTTGTAGTTCTACAATAATTAATTGATTGTGAAATGTTTAATAAAGAGGAAAACAATCAAATTATAAAATAAAAATCAAACTGTCTCCAGTTCAGAGCTTCCGAACATGATTCAATAGGACAAATATCCATATTATAGTTAACTTTGGATTCTCATATACAATTCAAACTATTAGAAAAACAAAATTATATACGCACAACTAGTTTTGCCACCATGTTTTGCTTGTGCATAACAACATAAAGCTAATGTAGCTTGGCAATTTACGAGGATGAGTCTAGCTGAAGCATTCATGATAGATTGGAGGGGAAAAGGTGGGAATTGGATTATCCATTTAAATTAGTTTGCAGTAGTAATTACAGTAGTAATTACTTGGCAAAATGAGGGAATTAATTAGTATTAATTAGTATTTTTGTAGTTTCTTGGGTAAGGAAAGGACAAATTCTGAAAATATTGCGTAGGTGTGTACGTCAAGATCTGGCAAGCACTTGTATATAGTGGAGTGAATGTGACTTCAGAGTCAAGTGACACCAGGACAGCAGATCTGGGATGAGATGTGGATAATAGAGTCTTCTCCAATAAGAGAAATTTCAGGTGTGGGAAATTACAGAGAGACAGTTGGTAATCTGGTTGAGTAAAGAGATTTTAGGAAAGGAAAGATATATTTAGGTATCATTACAAGTTTTCATAGAGAGTATGTAAACATAGAAAAAAGTAAGGGACCCAAGATTGAGCCTTATGGTACTCCTACTGAAAGGCAAAGGATCAGAGATATGCTGGAAGGAAACTCTAAACAAGCAGTTTAGAGATAGGAAGGGAGCCAGGAGAGGAGGTTATGTCTTGTTTGCCAAAAGAATGTAGAGTTTATAAGAGGAAACAGTAGTCGACTATGTTGAAAGCAGCAGATCAGGGCCGGCTCAACCATTTGACCAAGGTGGTCCAATGGACCCAGGCAGCACTTGACAAGGTGCAGCACTTCAATGACAGTCTATCACTGTCAGATCCAGACCATGCAGGCACCTAGCAGCATAACCTCATCATGCACAAATACACAGAACCAGTCAGGGGCAACATTCAAGGTGGGAAAGTGCATCTTGTCCCTAACTATCTTCCCATGTATTGCGCATAAGCATTGGTTACATGCAGACGGGCTTTGTAAAGTCAGCAGCTAGGCTAGTAGTTGATATGCTAATCAGTAATGTTACCATTTGGGGGTGTCATAGCATTATTGGACCAAGGCAGCACAATTTCTTGAGCTGTCCCTGCAGCAGATAGATCCAGAAGAATAAGTAAGTAGTAGTAGCCCTTTGATTAAGCTGATGGCAGATAACTAGTTACTGTTGAGTGTTTAGGGAGGAAACCCGATTGGAGAGATCAAGTAAAATGTTAGTTGTGAGAAACTGAGTTATGCAATTATAGACTAAACATTCAGATAATTTGTAGGCAAAGGGGATGTAAGAAGACCGTTTGATGGTAACAATTACCAATTTTTAGCCCCCTTACCAAACCCTATAGTCTATAAAGCATACATTTGTAAGTATGCTTTCTTATATAGCCCTGCTCACTCCCTTATTTTTATAGTGGTGTGCATCTGCAGGTTTCCCTACAGATGTAAGTACAAGTTTGAACACTGGAATCTTACAAGCCATTGAAAGCAGGTGTTAGCAGCACTGCAAAATTAAACTCTTCCAGCAAGATTACAAATCATGTATTTACTGTGCGCTATCTTTTTGCAAGAAATTTTCATTGCTCTAAAAAATCGCGATTGCATGCCCACTTTCGCCTTTTACGCAACAATCCTTTCCGCGCTCAAAGAGCTGTAGTTAACGGTTTTCCGCAACAAAAACGTTTGACAAAGTACAGTTACACTCATGTTAACACTGTCTAATAAAAAAATATTGTATTGCACACAAAAGTTATAAGGGATCAAAGATATGCAATTTCGGGTATTAGAAAAAAAAGCAGACAAAGGGATTTTACATTGACATACATACACATACATAGAGAAACATGGGTTTATATGTATAGAGATATGTTTAACTATGGAGATAATGAAATGATTTTACATTACAATCTTATGCACATTAAACAATATTTCAGTGGGATTTTCAAAGAGATAATCTCATATAGATGTCCAAATTTTTAGACATATATACGTATATTCCTATACATATCTCTCTATAAATAGATATATCAGTCTAAAAATCATCATATATATATATATATATAGAAATATTTATTTCGAAATATAAAGAACATATTCCATTACGAAAACATTTTCGCAATATGAAATATTCGTATTTTCATGAACACTTTTCAAGGACAATACCTCATTGGCTTTGCGCAACAGATTAGGGTTTTTGTGTTTTTATTTCTATTTTTCTTCTCCATTGACTTCTATGGGAAATCCGTGTTTATTTTGCAACTTGTAATACCTGCGCAACCAAAAATTTGCAAAATCCTAAAAGCGCGCAGCGTTTTCGCATTTGATTTGCCGCACGACTTGTAACCTTGCTGTTCATTATTGTTGTTGGAATGATTTTGTCTTAAAGCTGGGATTTTGTGCTTGCACTTGCTTATAGGCATATGATCACTGGAATGAGCATGAACTCACACTCAAGCTCTTATGAGACCAGCACACGCTCTCGGTAGTAGCACACATGCGCTTTCTCTACATGTAGGCGTCCCCTGATCTTCTGCATAAAACATCTGATTGGATTGGGGGGGGGGGTGTCAGGAGTAGGGTGTCCCAGCAAAGTGTGGCGGATACACTGGAGTGGGATAATTTTAGGTAAAAAAAAACACAGTTTATTTTTTTTATGGTTATAAATGGGTAAAGGGTTGGCGTTGAGCTGTGGGAGGGAGAGATTTTTTTCTAATTATATTTATTTTTCAAGTGATCATCAACAATCTGAGCAATTAGTTTGGTAGTGAGAGGCGGTGCAGGTGGACATAGGAGGATGTTAAAGATTGAAAACAGCCTGCTGGGATTGGTTTAAAGAGTTGACACAAGGGAGGCTTAGGGTCCCTCTGATCCCTTAGATCAGGGGTATCAAACTCATTGTATCTGGGGGGCCACTGACCAAGTGTTCTTCCCACATGGGGGCCACTTGAACAGAGTGAGAGCTTTGGAACTAGATATACTAGGAACTGGAAGTGACATTTTCCCAAGTTGTAGTGCATGGTAGGATCTGTAGTCCACAATAGACATACACAGTGTATATTTATCTTCTGAGAGCCAAGTGAAGTAATCATTCCGGAACTGAATAAAAAGTGACCAAGCAGTGCATAATGGGAGTCTACACTGGACAATGCAATGCTTGTCTTTATATTTATCATGTGTTTGTCTATTTGGAACATCAGCTTGTTACACCTCTTAAAACCCTAAAAAAAGATGGGGTCAAATTAATAA
Organism: Bombina bombina; assembly: GCF_027579735.1. Classification (NCBI taxonomy): domain Eukaryota; kingdom Metazoa; phylum Chordata; class Amphibia; order Anura; family Bombinatoridae; genus Bombina; species Bombina bombina. Next base: position 987,473,225 of record NC_069499.1, on the reverse strand, counting down.
TTTACCTAATAAACAAGGGAGTGCCAGATTACACTATCTTGAGGGCCGCATTTGGCCCCAGGGCCTGTACTTTGAGACCACTGCTTTAGATTCTAAGATTCTAAAATAAAATTAATTCTAGTTCTAATAGGAGCATTTTTTACAGTAACTTTTTGTTATCCTTTACATTTTGTTGGACAATTTCTAATGATATTGTACTTTATTTCATTAAATATTTAGTCAAAGACGCTATGACTTCTTAATATTTAAATCTAGATCTAAAGGAGGAACATGTTTTTTTTATGCTACGGCTTAGTTGATGGTGTTTATTAAATTCCTTTTTTATTACAGTTTATCTCATTTACGGCTAGATTACAAGTGAAGCTCTTAATTATCACGCGCCCACAAATGGGTAAATTGCCATTACAAGTGGCTGGTTATTGCTACCGCAAGCTCACAGAAAATTAACCTCTGCATTAGGGCACACCTCATACTTGCATGATCACTGTGGCATATGTTCTCCACATTAAAAACGACTCAACACAGTACTTCTCTTGCGAGCCAAGAAAACCCTACAACATCCATGTAAATAACAGTCACACCTTGCACTTTAAGAAAGTAAGAATTGACTCAACTCCTAACAAAAAAAAAGTAAACTTTTCAAGATTTCCAGTATCTCAAATGTTTTTGTATAAGACAACAGTGATATCAGGTAATGGTGGAACCTAAGGTAAAGATTTGGTATGGGCCATTGCATGACCCCACCTAACATTCCAGAGTCACATTATAGTTTCCAGTTTTTTTGGTATATTGAAGTTCAGCCTCTTTAAATTTGTATTCATCCCTGTATGGTTTGGGAAATTTAGTAATGACCACAATCGTTTTCTTCCTTTCCTATCGGCTATAAACATTTCCACCATCTGATTATATTTAACATCCGGACTGGAGAGAGAGCGCTTTAAGTGACATCACTGGTGATTCTAGGTTAGTGCAGGGGATTTCAGACAGCCCCTATCATTGTTGTGGCACTCCAAATTCTCAAAGATGTCAACAGCAATACATTTGGGACACAGATCCTTTTTTACATATAATTTGGCAAAATCTCTATTTAACTAAAAAGCAGGTGGAATAGGTAGTCCTTGTTACAAATATTTGTCATAACCAATGTTAGCATCCCCACATTTTATGATCTAGAACTACTCTTAAATTACAGATAATATTTCTACACTGTGACATTTTGGTCCTACGTGGCACAGGTAGTAACCTATTAACGGGTGTGATCCTAAAATTATAGGAGTATTCTTAAAGAAATAGTCTAGTCCAAAACAAACTTTCATGGTTCAGATAGGGCATGTAATTTTTAAGATCAAACAGAAGAGAGAACCCATACAGTGCAGAGTGTCCCAAGGTATTCGTCGTAATACAGACACACACGAAACTGGCACAGCTATTTCAACAGCAATCCTATACCCAGTGCTAGTCAGCAATCATAAAGCTGTATACATTTAGCAGGTTGGATAACATTTGATGTAAGCTTGTACCTCTTCACCAGTGTCACGTTCTAGGAAGATCCCACATCTGACTCCATTTCAGCGTCCTCACAGACCTCACAAGCCTCTTTGGTAAGCTCCTTAAAAATAGTCCCCCTGCAAACTGCTAGAAAAAGTTTTTCCCAAATAAGTCAGCAAAAGTCCAAAATAAAGCGCTTCAGGGGACTTAGGAAAAGTTAAAACATAGCCTTTATTGTAACACGAAAACTAAAAAGCTCATCATCATGTAGCAGCAGTCTAAACGTTTCAGCTTCTGCCTTACTCATAGACCGTGCTACACCTGGCTAATCGGCCTGTAAGTATTATACACCTACAGGCCCATTTATCAAGCTCCGTATGGAGCTTGAAGGGCCGTGTTTCTGGCGAGTCTTCAGACTCGCCAGAAACACAAGTTATGAAGCAGCGGTCTAAAGACCGCTGCTCCATAACCCTGTCCGCCTGCTCTGAGCAGGCGGACAGAAATCGCCGGAAATCAACCCGATCGAATACGATCGGGTTGATTGACACCTCCCTGCTGGCGGCCGATTGGCCGCGAGTCAGCAGGGGGCGGCGTTTCACCAGCAGCTCTTGTGAGCTGCTGGTGCAATGTTAAATGCGGAGAGCGTATTGCTCTCCGCATTTAGCGAGGTCTTGCGGACCTGATCCGCAGTGTCGGATCAGGTCCGCAAGCCCTTTGATAAATGGGCCCCCTAGTGTGAGTGATGTATACAAAACACACCAGCCTCTTTAGATTAACCCTATAGGGAAATATGTTATATTGAATAAAGTCTATTTAAACCTATAGGGAAATATGTTATATTGAATAAAGTCTATTTGGTATGTAATTTTTAACTATTTTCCAATTTACTTTTTTTTTCACCAATTTTGCTTTGTTCTTGTGGTATTCTTAGTTGAAAGCTAAATCTAGGAGGTTCATATGTTAATTTCTAAGCCCTTGAAGGCCGACTCTCCGATTCTCTCAGGGCATTTTGACAGTTTTTCACCACTAGAGGGTGTTAGTTCATGTGTGTCATATAGATAACACTGTGTTCACGCACGTGGAGTTCCTATGAGCCAGCACTGATTGGATAAAATCCATGTCTGTCAAAAGAACTGAAATAAGGGGGTAGTTTGCAGAGGCTTAGATACAAGATAATCACAGAGGTAAAAAGTGTATTTATATAACTGTGTTGGTTATGCAATAAATAAAAGGATTATCTATCTTTAAAAACAATAAAAAAAAATCTGGTGTAGACTGTCCCTTTAACTAATTAAACCTGCGGTCTGTCTGCTGTTTGCAAGGATATAAGGAGCAACTTAGCTGGTAGTGTCTATAAAAGGATCATATTTCTGACAGAGCATATATGGAAAATAGTATTTCTTCAAAATGATGCTTTATAAGTTAACAAACAGTACTGGATGTCGTAAGTCTTTCAGCTCTGTTCTGTATCATCATTTGCAGTATTAATTTTACTCCAGGGACTTTTATTTCAGGAAAAAAATGAGGTGACAATTAATAACAAGTGTAACTCTTGTCTGAAAGGGGTAATCACTGTAAAAGAAAACCCTATGTTTGGAAAGATGCTGATTTCTTATACCTCATTTATACAGTAGTGCAGACTGGCAGGTTTAGTCACATTCCTGCCACAGCTTCCTGGATAAGCTATTGAAACCTTTTACTTTTTGTTTGTGGAGAATAAGGAAGTCAAAAGGTGAAAAATACCTGTGTTCTTTTCACTCTCAGCTGTTTCACATTTAGACACTAGTGTGTAACTGCCAGCGAGAGAACAGGCAGTTGGAATGTAAAGCTCATGGGGGTTTCAATGAGTGCTTTTTGCCAAAGCTCCTCTTATTGATAGCAGGATGGAAACCTTCCTAAAGAAACACTTCAGCTGGCTTGGCTGCCTATGGGAAAAGATCTGGCCTCAGAGAGAGAGCCAGTTTGTACCATCTGTAGTCACTGTGTCCTCTGCTACCCAAGTTAGTTCATATATCCCTACTTCAGAGACAATCACTGTGCTGTATGACTTTGAAAGCAGAGGTCCTGAGGAGCTCAGTGTGAAACAAGGGGAACAGCTCTGTAAGATAAGTGATGAAGGGGATTATGTCATGGCCAGAAAAATTCAGGATTCTATGGAGGCGGGCCTGGTTCCTCTGAACTATATTTCCCAATCTACCTTCGTTATAAATCCACCTACCATCCAAGAACCGTGAGTACAACCTCTGACTGCTCTTACCCACAACACTTTTTGTTAAGGTCAGTTTTTTGGTCTGTCCCTTAATGTTGTTATCTGGGTAAAATACCCCAGTACTTGGTACTATATATGATGCTTAATGTGTGATATATATCTATATATATATATATATATATATATATATATATATATATATATATATGATCAGCACCTTTCATACTGATTTCATACACCTTATACTTCTCTACACAGTAACTGTTAATCTTAACAGCTAAATTTGATATAGTCACAAGTGTAACCACCAATCCCAAATGCTGTCTGTTCTGTCTGTTTATTGTTTAGAAAATAAAGCACACAAACAATAGTCTATACATTGATTGTAACATAAGTAGTTTGATGTTCTGCCAGGTCTCTGCAACCCCACTCTTTATTCTGTTTCAGCTGGTACGTGGATGTTACAAACCGGTATGAGGCTGAGAGGCTTCTGTTGTCCCCACCAAATACTGACGGTTCTTATCTTGTACGACCCAGTGACAGCAAAACTGGACAGTACTCACTTTCAGGTGAGGCTTAAAAGTTCAGTTACACCTCACTCCAGTTACGGCATAATACAAAAATATGTGCTGCAAGCTGAATTAATAAATACACTGAGTGTTAGCTGTGCACATTCACACGCTGCATTTTTAGAATAGGGAACAAAGTTAATCGAGTTGATATTGTGATTAGGATTGCCACCTCAGCAATGTTAATCTGGGCAGTTATGAGTTACACATGCTGCAGGGTGTGCAGGGAGGAACATAACTAGTGCTCTCCAGCAGTACTATTAATGTGCTATCCAGGAACATAATACATGTTCCTTCATGAACACCCTGCAGCATGTGTAACTCATAACTGTTAAGGTTTAACATGACTGAAGTGGCAAACCTAATTGTTATCTAAGAGATAATATTATTTAAACTGTTTTAAAGTAATGCCAAGCCACAAGCAATAAATTCCACTGATACATGAAAATCAACACAACTAAAGGTCAGTTTCCTTATTAGATAGAGGGGGAAGTGTACTAAGTGTAATTTTAGCTCTCATTGCGACAAAAAAATATGTCATATCTCCTGTGATTATTCCTCTGTGAATACTGACCTGTTTTTAACCTTTAAAACTGAGGTAATTATGATTATTTAAAGGGATAGTAGTAAACCCCAAAATGTATTTTATGATTCAGATAGAACATACAATTTTAAACAACTTTCCAATTTAATTCTATTATCAAATGTTTTTCATTCTCTTGTTATCCATTGCTGAAGGGACAGCATTGCACTACTGACAGGAAGCTGAAAATATCTAATTAGCCAATCACAAGAGACAAATGTGTGCAGGCACCAATTAGCAGCAGCTCCCACTAGTGTATGATATGTGCGTATTCATTTTTTAACAAGGGATACTAAGAGAACGAAGCACATTTGAAAATAGAAGTGAATTTAAAAGTGTCTTAAAATTACGCGCTCTATCTGAATCATGCAAGTTTAATTTTGACTTTCCTATCCCTTTAAGTATAGAAAATCAGTTTTATGAAGTGATGTATTAGGAACATTAAAAGTATCATAAAAAGCAGAACAGGGTACAATAAAAACATCGTAACAATGAAACACTGAAACCAAACAAAAGTTAACATACCGAAGAAGTGGGAGTTAAAGTCATTACTTCCCTACAAATGTAACTCGGCTGGAATTTAACCTTTTTGGTTAATCCCAGTCTATGAGTTAAATATGTTGTAAGCTAGGGTCAGTAATGTAAAAAAATGACATTCTCTAACAAATTTGAGCATGTCATTTTTGCTTTAGAACAGGGCTGCCCAAACTATTGCAGAGAGGCCAAATCTGACCCTTCTAGCGACTATGTCCGACCCTCACAACCACTAAGAAAGAAAGAACAGCCAACAGTAGATTGTTCTCCAAAAATCAGTTCCAAACTGAGTTCCACATTAAGTAATTTTGTGAATTTAAGTAATATATAGATAGATAGATAGATAGATAGATAGATATACAGTATATACTATATATAAGACTAAAACAAAGACTTTAAAAGCAATACTTCACATTAATTAAAATGGCAATAAACAAGATAATGTACTTTAGCCATTTGAAACTAATAAGCCTCAATCTTAAGCATACAATGTGGGGCCTATTTATCAAATGTCTTGCGGACCTGATCCGACAGTGCGGATCAGGTCCGCAAGACATCGCTGAATGCGGAGAGCAATACGCTCTCCGTATTCAGCATTGCGCCAGCAGCTCACAAGAGCTGCTGGTGCAACGCCGCCCCCTGCAGACTCGCGGCCAATGGGCCGCCAGCAGGGGGTGTCAATCAACCAGATCGTACTCGATCGGGTTGAATTCCGGCAATGTCTGTCCGCCTGCTTAGAGCAGACGGACAGGGTTATGGAGCAGTGGTCTTTGTGACTGCTGCTCCGTTCAGAGCTTGATAGATAGGCCCCTGTGTCTCTAAGCTCATATGGCCCCTAATGTAGGTTTTTAACCCCTTGAATATAGAGCACATTGCAGCAATATCTCTTAAGGGGTTAATGGCTGATATTTAAAGTATACATTCAAGTTCCTGGAACTCATCAGTGTAAAATAGGATTGCTGGAGGGTAAAGTTTAAACAAGCATTACATCTTAAATGGTATTTTTCAAAAGCTTTGGAATGGCTAAAATGCAGCAAATGACCTAATACTAGCAGTCACTACAAATGCTGAAATTGGTTCAATGCTTTTTGTATTATTAAGATATGAAAAAAATAAATTTCAATGCAACAATATAAGGAATTTTAGACAAAGATTCAGCAAAAACTACTGTACCAATTTTATGAGATTTGTCATGGTGTAGCCATTCTAGCTTAAGCAATAGAAAGCTTTACATTTTGCTGACTGATGAATAGTAATAAATAAAAATTAAAGGGCCAGATTACAAGTACACTGTTCTTTACATGGAAGAATATGTTCTATTTATTCCTAAATAAATATTTCTACATATTTCTGATGGATTTTTGGTACACTATATAACTAGACCTATATATATATATACAGTATATATATATATATATATATATATATATATATATATATACATGATTATATATAGGTATAGATATATTCATATATATATATATATATATATAGGAATATCTAGTTAAAAATTCTTAGAACGTATTCCAAAATGTGCAGAACATTGGAATGTGAAATATTTACAGTAAATGCATAGTTAAAACCTTTATTAAAAATGAATATTGCATAAATATGTTTTTGCATGTTTTCATCGACTTAACTGCAAAAGGCTCCAATGCACACACACATATATATATATATATATATATATATATATATATATATATATATATATATGTGTGTGTGTGTGTGTTTATATATGTATTCATATGTATGTATGGTATGTATGTGTTTATATGGGTATATATGACTGCAAATACATTTATACACATATAAATACATAAATACATATGTATACATATATAAACACACACACACACACACATATATATATATATATATATATATATATATATATATCTTTAGAGATGTATATGTATGTATCTCATTGTTAGAGTCCTTTGCCTGCCTTTTTTTCTAACACCTGAGATTTCACATCTTTGAGCACTTTTTTGTGCAATATTTTTTATTAATAATATTTATTAGATGGTGTTATTATGAGTGTTAGTGTACTTTGTAATGTATTTTAGATGTGTTTTGTGACACTTTTTTATTTTGTGAAACAGTTAAATATAGCTCTGAAGTTATGGTAATCATTCTAGCATAAATCACGATTGTGCTCAAGTGATCGCGTTTACTTTACTTTACTCAACTCGTAATACCAGCGCTATGTTTATGCTCCATTTGAAATCTGGCCCGAAGTCATTTTCAAATGCAGATCAACATAAAAGTTGAATTTTGATTTCAGTAGTGTTATTTAATTGTGGAATTGTTATCACGTTTTAAAAAGTTACGTTCATTTAAAAATTATACTTATTTGGTTTAGTTTTATAAGCTGTGGTCGTATTTTGGATCTGAGTTACTAAAGAAGAGTAAAAAAAACTTACTAAAAAAAGGAATGTATAATCTTGAGAATCAGAATAGCTAAAAGTAGAATCAATGGGGCCGATTTATCAATGTCTGTCTGACATGATACACTGTAGCGTATCATGTACGACAGACATCGCTGAATGCCGACAGCATACGCTGTCGGCATTTAACATTGCACAAGCAGTTCTGGTGACGCAGCATATGTAATGGAGTCCTAAAACGGTAACGGTAAATACATCTACATGGTATTCTCAGACTAATCTTTTCCTTGAGCACATCATTTTATCGAGCAGTTATTTAATGTTTAATGTCCCTTTACGGAAATCACTCAGGGCCTGATTTTCTACAGCTCTCTGGTCTAGTGAGAGCAGAGGCCCCTTAAATACTTTTAGAAAGGTAAATTTTATCTTGAGAGCTGTCACTATGCAGGAAAGACACCTACATTACAATACAATGCTAAAAAAACATTATTTTTGCATGATTTCTATCTATGCTCTCCAGCAAGTTTTTGATCGTCTCAAAAAAAAAAAAAAGAAGAAGAAAAATCAGGCAAATTCCTTGTTTCAGCTTTCTCCAAATGGAAATTTAAAACTTAAAATCTATACTTCCCCCTAATCAAAATGTGATCATTTGTTTAAACTTGCACTTTTCTTGAGCATTTTTATTATATCAGTTTATGTAAACTTGGAGCATTCATCTTGTATGAGGCAATTGGCTTTGCCAGCACTCTATTTTTAAAATGTAATTTTAATGTAAATAAAATGTTTTTGATATTAAAAACATTAACCTATTTTAAATATGTTTTATTTAATAATAAATGATGTAATATAATAATATATTTATAAATAGAGAAATGTCAGTTTAATAAAATTAAATAAGGGGGATATTTATCAAAGCCTCAACTATGCTGCATTCGCCGGCACCAATATGCTCGCCTAACATCGCGTCCGCGGACCTGAATACGCTCTCCATATTTATAAAAAAAGCCGTCAAAATGCTGTGCACCAAGTACGGGGCGATGAGCATTGGACTGTTGTTAACTAACAGTCATCGATCTCGCTACTATTCGGCTTTTTCCCAACTTTATTTATATCCTGTCACTAAACGCCGCCACTATACTAAAATGTTTAACCCCTATCCCGCCGCTCCCAGACCCCGCCAAAACTTTAATAAAGTTATTAACCCTTATTCCGCCACTCCCGGACCCCGCCGCAACTTTAATAAAGTTATTAACCCCTATTCCGCCGCTCCCGGACCCCGCCACCACCTAAATAAACGTATTAACCCCTATCCCGCCACTCCCGGACCCCGCCGGTACCTAAATAAACGTATTAACCCCTAAACCTCTGGCCTACCACATCACTACCATTAACTAAACCTATTAACCCCTAAAGCACCAGCCCCCACATTGCCATAAGCTAAATTAAGCTATTAACCCCTAAACCTAACAACCCGCTAACTTTACATTAAAATTACAACATCCCTATCTTATAATAAATTAAAACGTACCTTTAGAATTAAAATAAACTATATTAAACTATTAATTAACCTACCCTAACTATTATACTACAATTACATTAAACTAGCAATAAAATTAACTATCGGCTAGATTACGAGTTGTGCGTTAAGGTAAAAAAGCAGCGTTAGGTCCTAACGCTGCTTTTTTATGCCCGCTGCTATTACTAGTCTTGCAGGTATAGGTGTACCGCACACTTTGTTGGCCTTACCGCAAACCGACTTACGTAAAGTTCGTAAATCCTTTTTTCTATGGGACTTCAATAGCGCCGGTATTACGAGTCTGTCCTGGAAGGCCAAAAACGCATTCTAAAGTCAGTAGTTATGAGTTTTACACTACAACGCTGTAGCATAAAACTCATAACTAAAGTGCTAAAAAGTACACTAACACCCATAAACTACCTATTAACCCCTAAACCGAGGCCCTCCCGCATCGCAAACACTAAAATAAAATTATTAACCCCCTAATCTGCCGCTCCGGACATCGCCGCCACTATAATAAACATATTAACCCCTAAACCGCCGCACTCCCGCCTCGCAAACGCTAGTTAAATATTATTAACCCCTAATCTGCCGCCCCTAACATCGCCGCCACCTACATTATAATTATTAACCCCTAATCTTCCGCTCCGGACATCGCCGCAATGTACATTATATTTATTAACCCCTAATCTGCTGCCCCCAACATCGCTGCCACCTACCTACATTTATTAACCCCTAATCTGCCGTCCCCAACGTCACCACCACTATTCTAAATTTATTAAGCCTTTAAACTTAAGTCTAACCCTAACACCCCCTAACTTAAATATAATTTAAAAAAATCTAATTAAATATTACTATCATTAACTAAATTATTCCTATTTAAAACTACTTACCTATAAAATAAACCCTAAGCTAGCTACAATATAACTAATAGTTACATTGTAGCTAGCTTAGGGTTTATTTTTATTTTACAGGCAAGTTTGTAATTATTTTAACTAGGTAGAATAGTTACTAAATAGTTATTAACTATTTAATAACTACCTAGTTAAAATAAATACAAATTTACCTGTAAAATAAAACCTAACCTATGTTACAATAACACCTAACACTACACTACAATTAAATAAATTACCTACATTAAATACAATTAAATAAATTAAATTAAATTAGCTAAATCACAAAAAAAACACTAAATTACAGAAAATAAAAAACAAATTACAAGATATTTAAACTAATTACACCTAATCTAAGAGCCCTATCAAAATAAAAAAGCCCTCCCAAAATAAAAAAAAACCCTAGCCTAAACTAAACTACCAATAGCCCTTAAAAGGGCCTTTTGCTGGGCATTGCCCCAAAGAAATCAGAAAAAGAAAAGCCCTAACCTAAAAAATAAACCCACCCAATACACCCTTAAAAAATCCTAACACTAACCCCTGAAGATTCACTTACCGGGAGAAGTCTTCATCCAAGCGGCAAAATGTCCTCAACGAAGCCGGCAGAAGTGGCCCTCCAGACGGGCAGAAGTGGTCCTCCAGACGGGCAGAAGTCTTCATCCAGACGGCATCTTCTATTTTCATCCATCCGACGCGGAGCGGCTCCATCTTCAAGACATCCGGCGCGGAGCATCCTCTTCAAACGACGTCTTCTTCGGAATGAATATCACTTTAAGTGACGTCATCCAAGATAGCGTCCCTTAGATTCCGATTGGCTGATAGAATTCTATCAGCCAATCAGAATTAAGGTAGAAAAAATCCTATTGGCTGATGCAATTAGCCAATAGGATTGAACTTCAATCCGATTGGCTGATCCAATCAGCCAATAGGATTGAGCTTGCATTCTATTGGCTGATTGGAACAGCCAATAGAATGCCAGCTCAATCCTATTGGCTGATTGCATCAGCCAATAGGATTTTTTTACCTTAATTCCGATTGGCTGATAGAATTCTATCAGCCAATCGGAATCTAAGGGACCCCATCTTGGATGACGTCACTTAAAGTGATATTCATTCCAAAGAAGACGTTATTTGAAGAGGATGCTCTGCGCCAGATGTCTTGAAGATGGAGCCACTCCGCGTTGGAAGGATGAAGATAGAAGATGCTGTCTGGATGAAGACTTCTGCCCGTCTGGAGGACCACTTCTGCCTGCTTCATTGAGGACATCTTGCCGCTTGGATGAAGACTTCTCCTGGTAAGTGTTAGGATTTTTTAAGGGTGTATTGGTTGGGTTGATTTTTTAGGTTAGGGCTTTGGGCAGCAATAGAGCTAAATGCCATTTTAAGGGCAATGCCCATCTAAATGCCCTTTTCAGGGCAATGGGGAGCTTAGGTTTTTTTAGTTAGGCTTTTATTTGGGGGGTTGGTTGTGTGGGTGGTGGGTTTTACTGTTGGGGGGGTTGTTTGTATTATTTTTTACAGGTAAAAGAGCTGAATTCTTTGGGGCAATGCCCCGCAAAAGGCCCTTTTAAGGGCTATTGGAAGTTTAGTTTAGGCTAGGGTTTTTTTTTATTTTTTTGGGGGGGGGGGGGTTTATTTTGAAAGGGCTCTTAGATTAGGTGTAATTAGTTTAAAGATTTGTAATTTGTTTTTTATTTTCTGTAATTTAGTGTTTTTTTGTGTGATTTAGCTAATTTAATTTATTTAATTGTATTTAATGAAGGTAATTTATTTAATTGTAGTGTAGTGTTAGGTGTTATTGTAACATAGGTTAGGTTTTATTTTACAGGTACATTTGTATTTATTTTAGCTAGGTAGTTATTAAATAGTTAATAACTATTTAGTAACTATTCTATCTAGTTAAAATAAATACAAACTTGCCTGTAAAATAAAAATAAACCCTAAGCTAGCTACAATGTAACTATTAGTTGTATTGTAGCTAACTTAGGGTTTATTTTATAGGTAAATATTTAGTTTTAAATAGGAATAATTTAGTTAATGATAGTAATTTTTATTTATATTTATTTAAATTATATTTAAGTTAGGGGGAGTTAGGGTTAGACTTAGATTTAGGGGTTAATACATTTAATATAGTGGCGGCGACGTTGGGGGCGGCAGATTAGGGGTTAATAAATGTAGGTAGGTTGCGGCAACATTGGGGGAGGGAGATTAGGGTTTAATAAATTTAATGTAGGTATCAGCGATGTTGGGGGCAGCAGATTAGGGGTTCATAAGTATAATGTAGGTGGCGACGAAGTCCGGAGCGGCAGATTAGGGGTTAATAAATATAATGCAGGTGTCGGCGATGTCGGGGGCGGCAGATTAAGGGTTAGTAAGTGTAAGATTGAGTGTTTAGACTCGGGGTTCATGTTAGGGTGTTAGGTGTAAACATAAAATGTGTTTCCCCATAGGAATCAATGGGGCTGCGTTACTGAGCTTTATGCTGCTTTTTTGCAGGTGTTAGACTTTTTCTGAGCCGGCTCTTCCCATTGATGTCTATGGGGAAATCGTGCACGAGCACGTACGACCAGTTCACCGCTGACTTAAGCAGCGCTGGTATTGGAGTGCTTTAACTGTTGGGGAGTGTTTGTATTTTTTTTTACAGGTAAAAGAGCTGATTTCTTTAGGGCAATGCCCCGCAAAAGGTCCATTTATCCTTTTACTAGTTTATTGTAGGCTGGGGGGTTTATTTTGTGGGGCTTTTTTATTTTGATAGGGCTATTAGATTAGGTGTAATTCGTTTTTATTTTTGATACTGTGGTTTTTTTTGTAACTTAGTGTTTATTTGTTTTGTAACTTATTGTTTGTTTGTTTTTTTACTTAGTAATTTTTAATAGTATATTTAAATAATTTGAGTAGAATTAGGGTTTTTTAATATGTAATATATTTAATTTAATTGCTAGTTTAATGTAATTGTAGTATAATAGTTAGAGTAGGTTAATTAATAGTTTAATATAGTTTATTTTAATTCTAAAGGAAAGTTTTAATTTATTATAAGATAGGGATTTTGTAATTTTAATATAAGTTAGCGGTTAGTTAGGTTTAGAGGTTAATAGCTTAATTTAGTTTATGGCAATGTGGGGGGCTGGTGCTTTAGGGGTTAATAGGTTTAGTTAATGGTAGTGATGTGGGAGGCCAGGGGTTTAGGGGTTAATACATTTATTTAGTGGCGGCGGGGACCAGGAGCAGCGGGATAGGGGTTAATAACTTTATTTAGTTGCGGCGGGGTCCGGGAGCGGCGGGATAGGGGTTAATAACTTTATTTAGTTGCGGAGGTGTCGGGGAGTGGCGGAATAGGGATCAATCATTTTATGTAGGTTGCGGCGATGTCTGGCGGCAGATTAGGGGTCTTTAGATTTAGGGTTTATGTTAGGGTGTTAGGTGTAAACGTAACTGGTTTTCTACCATAGAAATCAATAGGATATCTGACAGCATCGAACATAAGCTTTCGCTGCTTTCAGACTCCCATTGATTCCTATGGCATCCGTGGCCTCCAGTGTGGCGAATTGAAAACCAGGTACGCTGGGCCGGAATAGCTGCGAGTGTACCAGTTAACTATTTGATAACTTTTAAAAAGTTGTCAAATAGTGCCGAATGTGTATTCGGAACATCTGTAATGACGTAAGCATCGATCTGTGTCGGATTGAGACCGGCGGATCGTATGTTACGTCACAAATTTAAAATTTTGCCGGCCTGTAGGCTTTGATAACTAGGTCGAATCAAGCTCGCCACAATTACGCTGCAGAATTCCAGCGTATTTGCGGTTGACGGCTTGATAAATATCCCCCTTAGTCACTGATTTGTGCACTTTAAAGGGACATTAAAGTCATTTTATACATTCATAGGGGCCGAATTATCATTGTGCGGACGGACATGATTCGTAAATGTGAATAAATTCACTATAAATGTTTGTGCAATGCTGCCCCCTAGCAGGGGGCATCAAGCAACCTGATCATATGCGATCGGGCGGATTGCTGTCCGCCACCTCAGAGGTGGAGAACAAGTTAAGGAGCAGCGGTCTTAAGACCGCTGCTTCTTAACTCCTGCTTAAACAGATGCATTTGGCTGCATTCAAGGATTAATAAATCGGACCCAGAGTACACAGTATAGCTAAAATTAAGTACTGCATTGGACAAATCTACATGTGAAATAAAGGTTTTATAATATATTAAACTGCTATGCATAACTGCCATAGTATGGTTATTATTACTCACCATAATTGCCTTATTTTAACCAACTGGTACCAGTTGGTCAAGCTCTACATATTCATACTTCTTAGAGCTTAACTATTCTTGTATTCTGTGAGAAATGATGCACATTTGTTACAGCTGTGTGTATGATACAGTGCAGGAGCTCTACATTTGTGTAGTGTCTGCATTGCTCTATATTATACATGTGATCTATTTCTAGAAATGTTATGTAACTTTTAAACTGTGTCTAAAAACGGCAAAAAACGTAAACCTTCTGCTCTGTATTGTGTGTGGTAACCTGAGGCACACAATCCAGCTATAAAGAATCTGACAACACCGCTGATCTGTGTATGTTCACCATCTATACCACAGGGTACAAGAATACATGAGCTCCAAGATGGCATTGCTCTATATGAAATGCGGATCTGGAGCTTTGCCAACTGGCACTTGTAAAGGGTTAAAATAAGAGAATGGCTTTGAAAAGAGTGATTGGCACAGGAGGAAAAAAATAGCATGGTGAGTAGTAATGTCTCTTTTGTTAGCATCATTTAAAAGCTTTTACCCCTTTAAAAAGCATATTTGGAATATTTATCTTATCTCCTCTAAGATATATATAAGTTCCTGCTCTGAACACACATTGGGGCCGATTTATCAAGTGTCTGGGGGACATGATCCGCTGTAGCGATCATGTCCGCCAGTCATCGATAAATGCTGACAGCATACACTGCCAGCATTTATCATTGCACAAGCAGTTCTGGTGAACTGCTTGTGCGCCCCTGCAGATTCGCAACCAATCGGCCGCTAGCAGTGGGTGTCAATCAACTCGATCATATGAGATTGGGCGGATTGATGTCCGCAGTCTCAGCTGCTTCTTAACTCCTGTTTCCGGTGATCCTGAAGGCTCGTGCGGAAACAGGTGCATTAGGCACAACACGGGCCATGATAAATCGGCCCCATTCAATGTATAGCATGTAACTGGCCCAGTGTTTTTAATCCTACAGGAATGCACGCTGGCCTTTCTGGGCAAATAATATTTAAAAGTAAATTGAATTTAAAAGTAACAAAATAAATTATGAAAGTACTTTGCATAGTTTTTCAGTGCTTGACTATTTTATAGGGGATTCAATTTTGAATTTAATGTCCCCCAAAACTTGAACATATACTAAAACTGATATTCTGTTTGTTACAGTGCGCTCTAGAGACCAAATCACACATTTCCGCATCCAAATGAATGACAAAGGGGAGTATTACCTCCAGACTGGAAGGTGCTTTTCCACCATTCAAGACCTGATTGTATTTCATAGAACCAACTGGAGGTTGCTAAATAGCCAATTGCTGCAGCCGTGTGTCCAACAGGTGTGTTGTAAACCATAGGTTAATGAAATAGTGTGATAAACTGTGCAATCAGTGAGAGAGCAATACACTATGGGGCCTATCTATCAAGCTCTGAATGGAGCTTGATGGCCCGTGTTTCTGGCGAGTCTTCAGACTCGCCAGAAACAGCAGTTATGAAGCAGCGGTCTAAAGACTGCTGCTCCATAACCCTGTCCGTCTGCTCTGAGCAGGCAGACAGGAATCGCCGCAATTCAATACGATCGGGTTGATTGACACCTCCCTGCTGGCGGCCAATTGGCCACGAGTCAGCAGGGGGCGGCGTTGCACCAGCAGCTCTTGTGAGCTGCTGGTGCAATGCTGAATACGGAGAGCGTATTGCTCTCCGCATTCAGCGAGGTCTTGCGGACCTGATCCGCACTGTCGGATCAGGTCCGCAAGACCTTTCATAAATAGAGGCCTATGTCTGTCACTTTACTCTTAATCCAGATTTAAAAATTCAAATGTTTGGAGCTTTACAGGGAGTGCAGAATTATTAGGCAAGTTGTATTTTTGAGGATTAATTTTATTATTGAACAACAACCATGTTCTCAATGAACCCAAAAAACTCATTAATATCAAAGCTGAATAGTTTTGGAAGTAGTTTTTAGTTTGTTTTTAGTTTTAGCTATTTTAGGGGGATATCTGTGTGTGCAGGTGACTATTACTGTGCATAATTATTAGGCAACTTAACAAAAAACAAATATATACCCATTTCAATTATTTATTTTTACAAGTGAAACCAATATAACATCTCAACATTCACAAATATACATTTCTGACATTCAAAAACAAAACAAAAACAAATCAGTGACCAATATAGCCACCTTTCTTTGCAAGGACACTCAAAAGCCTGCCATCCATGGATTCTGTCAGTGTTTTGATCTGTTCACCATCAACATTGCGTGCAGCAGCAACCACAGCCTCCCAGACACTGTTCAGAGAGGTGTACTGTTTTCCCTCCTTGTAAATCTCACATTTGATGATGGACCACAGGTTCTCAATGGGGTTCAGATCAGGTGAACAAGGAGGCCATGTCATTAGATTTTCTTCTTTTATACCCTTTCTTGCCAGCCACGCTGTGGAGTACTTGGACGCGTGTGATGGAGCATTGTCCTGCATGAAAATCATGTTTTTCTTGAAGGATGCAGACTTCTTCCTGTACCACTGCTTGAAGAAGGTGTCTTCCAGAAACTGGCAGTAGGACTGGGAGTTGAGCTTGACTCCATCCTCAACCCGAAAAGGCCCCACAAGCTCATCTTTGATGATACCAGCCCAAACCAGTACTCCACCTCCACCTTGCTGGCGTCTGAGTCGGACTGGAGCTCTCTACCCTTTACCAATCCAGCCACGGGCCCATCCATCTGGCCCATCAAGACTCACTCTCATTTCATCAGTCCATAAAACCTTAGAAAAATCAGTCTTGAGATATTTCTTGGCCCAGTCTTGACGTTTCAGCTTGTTGTCTTGTTCAGTGGTGGTCGTCTTTCAGCCTTTCTTACCTTGGCCATGTCTCTGAGTATTGCACACCTTGTGCTTTTGGGCACTCCAGTGATGTTGCAGCTCTGAAATATGGCCAAACTGGTGGCAAGTGGCATCTTGGCAGCTGCACGCTTGACTTTTCTCAGTTCATGGGCAGTTATTTTGCGCCTTGGTTTTTCCACACGCTTCTTGCGACCCTGTTGACTATTTTTAATGAAACGCTTGATTGTTCGATGATCACGCTTCAGAAGCTTTGCAATTTTAAGAGTGCTGCATCCCTCTGCAAGATATCTCACTATTTTTGACTTTTCTGAGCCTGTCAAGTCCTTCTTTTGACCCATTTTGCCAAAGGAAAGGAAGTTGCCTAATAATTATGCACACCTGATATAGGGTGTTGATGTTATTAGACCACACCCCTTCTCATTACAGAGATGCACATCACCTAATATGCTTAATTGGTAGTAGGCTTTCGAGCCTATACAGCTTGGAGTAAGACAACATGCATAAAGAGGATGATGTGGTCAAAATACTCATTTGCCTAATAATTCTGCACTCCCTGTATTTGTATGATATAGGAATATGATAAAAAAAAATAACTATCTGTGTGTAATACAAAACAATGGGTCGGGTAGTATGAATGTGAGAGAGATATAAACTGCAATGGCAGAATGTATGGTATATTATGATGGGGGCAGCGTTTGACTGTTACAACAGAATAATAAATATGTGGCTTGGTGTGTATAATACAAGGGTATTATAAATTCCATGCCTACATATGCCAGTTGTGCTTCACAAAAATACTGGATGCCAAAATTATCATGTAATAATATAAAACGTATATTTCAATCAGATTGGCTGATGTCAATAATCATGTGATTATGCATTTACCAATAAGTTGTGGAAAACTCTACTACTTTGTGACTTCTTTATGAGTTTGAGTATTGTGTCAAATATGAACAACCAAGTTGCAACAAATTTGGTGCGAAGTGGAGAGTGAAGTATTCAAATTATTTTTAATATTGTACATACATACTTTTGTAAATATGTATGTATATTTATATTTTTATATATATATATATATATATATATATATATATATATATATATATATATATATATACAGTATATATAGAACCAGGATGAGCACTCTCACTTCAAACTTCAGCAGCCAGGGTGCTAGTAGGTAATAGATATGGGTAGCAAAAACTTGCACTCACTGGACTTTTTAACACCAAAAATTTAATGTGACGTTTCGGAGACAAAGTATCCCCTTCCTCAGACAACAGTGAAATGGCAATACAAGCAGTTTAAAAAGGCAAACAAAGTGATAAAATTGAGTGATCAAGTGGTTGGATATTGAAGTGTAAAGCACTAAATAGATGTGAAACAATGAGAAATACGTATTAAACATGTATATACCTATATCCAACTTATATGGAATAATAAATTCTAAATTTGAATGTGATACTCACATATACACCAGTATTTTACAAGCATATCCCATTATAGACTGCTTAATAGGGAAAACTGCATAATAAAGAGAGTGGGAAGCACATACTCACACACGCAGAAAAAGCTCACAGTCAAATCGTTCAAATGTCAGAGACCAGATGCGTACACAACACAGTGGTATTGTAAGATGAGGGGAAAGTACAGTAACCGGTGATTATAATACTATCAACCACTACACAACGCCAGATAAAAACACTTTTGCTCACTCACTGTGTGATCAGAACACTGAGGACGTGTAATCATCCAGGACCAGTCATACCGAAAACCGGAAATGGAGGGGGCGTGTCGTAACGTCACGTCGCCTAGGCAACCACTGAAGCGTAGCGCACACATAGCGCATACTCAGACCGCGGGAAACAGTAACATATGTGGGTTGAGAGCCAAAGTGCAAAAATCCGCACATCTATATAACCTGTGTCATGGGACTCATAAATAAACGGGAACAAGAGGTCCTGAGTACAATGTAACCAATGGGGAAGTGAAAATATAAACTAATGAATAACTAGCGCTAAAACCCGCATATGAATGCAGTACAAACACTGCTTGTATTGCCATTTCACTGTTGTCTGAGGAAGGGGATACTTTGTCTCCGAAACGTCACATTAAATTTTTGGTGTTAAAAAGTCCAGTGAGTGCAAGTTTTTGCTACCTATATATATATATATAAGGAAAGTGGAACAGTACTCCCAGACTGGACCAGGGACACATCACATGACCCTGAAACACTGCTCAGCTATGGTGCTATAGCACTCTCAAAAAGCTGCACTATTTCTAGAGTCACATGCAGTCTTGGCCCAGACCAGCCTGGGAGCAAGTCCCTAGGGTAAATTACTAAACAGACATTACAATACAAACACAAATAAAGTCTAGCACTCGCTCACAAGCTCTCAGCTAAGTTTAAAAGAAACTGAAAGAGTCAGTTACCGCATTTGGCCAAATGGGACAAGCCCAGGTACCACGTCAAGGTCTCTTCCAAAACCTGGGACCCTAATACAGCCACACAAATACAGGCTCACACACAGGTGCATCAATATATCTGAAAAATTTAACAATTCTTTCCCTATATGGATTTTTCTCTCCATAGACGTGGGACAGCTCCCACCAACCCATGAAAAGGTTGGTGTATGAGGGGGCAAACTTCGCCCCCATGGCTGTCCCACGTCTCTGGAGATAAAAATTGTTTTGAAACATAAAAAAATTATGAGTTAGAAGATATTCAGTGGCCCTCAAAAGAAAAATTGTAGTAGGAGGTTCAAAGTCACTACAGTGTTCCAAGAAATATTCTATAGCTGTAAGACCTTTTTCATGTTGTATAGAGGTATACAATGAAGATACATCTACAACAATAAATCTAAATGTTGGTTTCCACTGTATATCCTTTATTTTATTTAAAAGAGCCGTAGTATCTTGAATATAACTTGGCAGATCTTTAACAAAGGGTTGAAGAAAAGAGTCAACCAATTCTGACATTGGTTCATTCAAAGAATCAATGCCCGCTATAATGAGCCTTCCTGGTGGAGATTTAGCATTCTTGTGGATTTTGGGAAAGTAATGAAATATAGGAATGACAGGTAATTGTGGAATAATCCTTTCTTGTATCGATTTATTTATGATGACATTATGTCTAGCATAAAGAACTAACACCTACATTATGAGTTTTGCGTCAACAGGGGTGCGGTGCTAACGAGCAGTTTATGCTCACCGCTCACTTACAGACAGTGCTGGTATTACAGGTTTTTACAAACCCGGCGTTAGCCGCAAAAAAGTGAGCGAAGAGAAAAATTTTGCTCCACATCTCACCTCAATACCAGCGCTGCTTACGTTAGCGGTAAGCAGGTAAAACGTACTCGTGCACGATTTCCCCATAGGAATCAATGGGGGAGAGCCAGCTGAAAAAAACCCAAACACCTGCAAAAAAGCAGCGTAAAGCTCCTAACGCAGCCCCATTGATTCCTATGGGGAAATAAAATTTATGTCTACACCTAACACCCTAACATGAACCCCAAGTCTAAACACCCCTAATCTTTCACTTATTAACCCCTAATCTGCCGTCCCGACATCGCCGCCACCTGCATTATATTATTAACCCCTAATCACTAAAGTGCTAAAAAGTACACTAACACCCATAAACTACCTATTAACCCCTAAACCGAGGCCCCCCCACATCGCAAACAATAAAATAAATACTTTAACCCCTAATCTGCCGAACTGGACATAGCCACCACTATAATAAATATATTAACCCCTAAACCGCCGCACTCCCGCATTGCAAACACTAGTTAAATATTATTAACCCTTAATCTGCCGGCCTTAACAGCACCGACACCTACCTACATTTATTAACCCCTAATCTGCCGCCCCCAACGTCGCCGCCACTATAATAAAGTTATTAACCCCTAAACCCAAGTCTAACCCTAACCCTAACACCCCCCCTAACTTAAATATAATTTAAATCAATCTAAATAAAATTATTACAATTAACTAAATAATTCCTATTTAAAACTAAATACTTACATATAAAATAAACCCTAAGATAGCTACAATATAACTAATAGTTACATTGTAGCTAGCTTAGGGTTTATTTTTATTTTACAGGCAACTTTGTATTTATTTTAACTAGGTACAATAGTTATTAAATAGTTATTAACTATTTAATAACTACCTAGTTAAAATAAAGACAAAAGTACCTGTAAAAAAAACCTAACCTAAGTTACAATTACACTTAACACTACACTATAATTAAATTAATTACCTAAACTAAATACAATTCATAACAATTAAATAAAATTATCTAAAGTACAAAAAAAAAACACTAAATTACAGAAAATATTAAAATAATTAAAAGATTTTTAAACTAATTACACCTACTCTAATCCCCCAGACAAAATAAAAAAGCCCCCCAAAATAAAAAAGCCCTACCCTACACTAAATTACAAATAGCCCTTAAAAGGGCCTTTTGCGGGGCATTGCCCCAAAGTAATCAGCTCTTATACCTGTAAAAAAAAAGTACAAATACCCTCCCAACATTAAAACCCACCACCCACACAACCAACCCTACTCTAAAACCCACCCAATCCCCCCTTAAAAAACCTAACACTAACCCCTTGAAGATCGCCCTACCTTGAGAAGTCTACCCAACCGGGCAGAAGTCCTCAACGAATCCGGCAGAAGTGGTCCTCCAGACGGGCAGAAGTCTTCATCCAACCGGGCAGAAGTGGTCCTCCAGACGGGCAGAAGTCTTCATCCAGACGGCATCTTCTATCTTCATCCATCCGGCGCGGAGCGGGTCCATCTTCAAGACATTCGACCCAGAGCATCCTCTTCAAATGACGGCCGACGACTGAATGAAGGTTCCTTTAAATGACGTCATCCAAGATGGCGTCCCTTCAATTCCGATTGGCTGGTAGAATTCTATCAGCCAATCGGAATTAAAGTAGAAAAAATATTATTGGCTGATGCAATCAGCCAATAGGATTGAACTTCAATCCTATTGGCTGATCGAATCAGCCAATAGAATGCGAGCTCAATCCTATTGGCTCCGCGCCAGATGGATGAAGATAGAAGATGCCATCTGGATGAAGACTTCTGCCCGTCTGGAGGTCCACTTCTACCCAGTTGGGTGAAGACTTCTGCCCGTCTGGAGGTCCACTTCTGCCCAGTTGGGTGAAGATGTCTCACAGTAGGGTGATCTTCAAGGGGTTAGTGTTAGGTTTTTTTTAAGGGGGTATTAGGTGGATTTTAGAGTAAGGGTTGGTTGTGTGGGTGGTGGGTTTTAATGTTGGGGGGGTGTTTGTACTTTTTTTTTTTTACAGGTAAAAGAGCTGATTACTTTGGGGCAATGCCCCGCAAAAGGCCCTTTTAAGGGCTATTTGTAATTTAGTGTAGGGTAGGGCTTTGTTTTATTTTGGGGGCTTTTTATTTTGTTAGGGGGATTAGAGTAGGTGTAATTAGTTTTAAAATCTTGTAATTATTTTATTATTTTCTGTAATTTAGTATTTTTTTCGTACTTTAGATAATTTTATTTAATTGTAATTAATTGTATTTAATTTATTTAATTATAGTGTAGTGTTAGGTGTAATTGTAACTTAGGTTAGGTTTTATTTTACAGGTATATTTGTATTTATTTTAACTAGGTAGTTATTAAATAGTTAATAACTATTTAATAACTATTGTACCTAGTTAAAATAAATACAAAGTTGCCAGTAAAATAAAAATAAACCCTAAGCTAGCTACAATGTAACTATTAGTTATATTGTAGTTATCTTAGGGTTTATTTTATCGGTATTTAGTTTTAAATAGGAATAATTTAGTTAATTGTAGTAATTTTATTTAGATTTATTTAAATTATATTTAAGTTAGGGGGTGTTAGGGTTAGACTTAGGTTTAGGGGTTAATAACTTTATTATAGTGGCGGCGACGTTGGGGGCGGCAGATTAGGGGTTAATAAATGTAGGTAGGTGTCGTCGAAGTTAGGGCCGGCAGATTAGGGGTTAATAATATTTAACTTGTGTTTGCGATGCGGGAGTGCAGCGGTTTAGGGGTTAATATGTTGATTATAGTGGCGGCGATGTCCGGTTTGGCAGATTAGGGGTTCAAATATTTATTTTATTGTTTGCGATGTGGGGGGCCTCGGTTTAGGGGTTAATAGGTAGTTTATGGGTGTTAGTGCACTTTTTAGCACTTTAATTAAGAGTTTTATGCTATGGCGTTTTAGTGTAAAACTCTTAACTACGGACTTTAAAATGCGGTGTCAGTCTTGACAGGAGAGGCTGTACTGCTCACTTTTTGGAAGACTCGTAATACCGGCTTTATGCAAATATATTGAAAATATAGGATACGCAATTGACATAAGTGGATTTGCGGTATTTCCGAGTCTGGCCAAAAGAGTGAGCGGTACGCCTGTACCTGCAAGACTCGTAATACCAGCGGGCGTTAAAAAGCAGCGTTGGGACCTCTCAATGCTGCTTTTTAACCCTAACACAAAACTCGTAATCTAGCCATAGATTAGTTAATTTAATTCATTCCTATATCTGTTAGTGGGATTCTCTTTAAGTTTAGTATGTAATGCTGTGTCATTTAGCTGTCTAAGTAATTCAGCAACATAGTCCTCTTTGTTAAGGACAACTATGTTGCCTCCCTTATCCGACTGCCTAATAACTAAATTGTTATCTTCGCAAGAGTTTTTAATGTCTCCTTTTCTTTAGCAGTAAAGTTTAAATGTTGTTTTTTTGTGTTTTTGCATCTCAATAGTGTGTAAGTGTCTCAATTTTTCTTCTATTGTTTTCTGAAAAAAATATCCAGAACTTTGGGTCTTGTACAGGATAGAAGTGACTTTTGTTTTTTATATGTTTGAGACAAATATCAGACTCCTGTATTAAACCTTGAGTATCCTTAACCCCTTCCTGTTGTAATTGTTCAAAATCTCTTATGCTACACCAATCTGAAAATTCCAAAGATTTTTTCTGATCAGTTACATGAGTTTCCACATGGTCAATATCCAATTGGGTTATATTTTATTCCTGTTCATCACTATTTCCAAAATAGTGTTTGCGTAAAGTTATTTTACGAACAAACCTGTTAACATCAAGTATTGTTTCAAAAATATTAAAGTGATTATCAGGAACAAAATTAAGAACCTTTGAAAGAACTTGAATTTCAATGTCATTTAGATCTTTATATGACAGATTGATTACATCAGTGTTCAAGCATATTTCTTTTGTGTGTTCTGGGACCTCGTTAGATATGTCTTGTATGTGGCTCCCTTTTTGGGGATTTCTTCCCCTCTCATAGCATGATTTGGTTTTCCTCCTCCTTTTCCCCCTTCTGCCTCAATGTGTTTTTTTCTTCTTGCTGAGGATACAGTCAAATGCGTCTCGTTTTTTGA
Organism: Bombina bombina; assembly: GCF_027579735.1. Taxonomy (NCBI): domain Eukaryota; kingdom Metazoa; phylum Chordata; class Amphibia; order Anura; family Bombinatoridae; genus Bombina; species Bombina bombina. The sequence goes on along the minus strand of NC_069499.1, from coordinate 987,448,566 downwards.
GACCGAATTCCCTGTTTCTTCTTCTACTATCTGGCCCGTATGAATCCTCTGCTACCTCACCATCAGAAAAATCAAATTCATATTGGAATTAGTATTTTTATTTTTATTATATCTTCGATTAGACCTAGGTTTAATCTGATCACCCTGGCTCCAGCGATATACTTGTTTAGAATCATAGTCCTTTTTGTCTCTCATCATCTTTCTGGATTTAAACTGCCACAACTCTTGTTTAAAAGTAATCATGTTTTTCTCAAATTGCTTATCATATTTTTTAAAATCCTCATTACGTTGGTGACACCTCAATTTGTCTTGTATATCTTTTAGTTCTATCATGATGTCTTTTCGTTGATCTTTTTTGTACTGAATAAGTAGATCAATGAGAGCAAAAGAACAAGTGTCCAATATTGCATTCCACTTTAATATGAACTCAGGATTATTGACTACAAATTAGGGAAACTTGCATATACATAGCCCTCTAGGTATGCGTTTTTCGTGAGTATATAATAAAAAAAGATTTTATATCCAAGTCTAATTTAATATCCTTCGTGCGTAATGCATCAATCTCAAAAAATAAACTGTCCAATGTGTATACTACACATCGTTAAACATTTCAGATGAATCCTCTCTAAAATCTCCCAATACATATGAGTTCTCAGTTGCGTTATCCATTTTATAGCTCCTATGTGTACAAAAAATGTGCTGACCGCTTTAGTATAGATTCTAATAGAAAAATGCCCTCCTCGTTTTCAGCCTATAAATATCCCTTATTGTTCTTTGATAATCGTTTTGTAACAATTATTACTTTATAGTGTGCATAATGGGCAACTTATCAGATTGCCCAACACATACTTATATTTATCTTGTAACGCCTAACGTTATACCCAATGAATAATGTTGTTATATTATGGCTCTATTGTTTTAGCCAAACAAAACATGTGTTGAAAAAGGAAAGACACAGGATAATTGTACCTTGACTTCAGATCAGATGCAGTCGGACAATTTTACTTTCCTTCATCCAGTTCAGCGTCTGATAATTATATTGGTTCCGGTAGTCCGCTCTGTTGCCTTGTAAGATCCGTGCTTGTTGCCACTGTATAGAAAACTTAACTTCGTAGCGAGGCTTAGAGGACACTTCCGGCGGATCCCCGATCTCCTAGGCAGGTGAAGCAGAAAAACAGAAACGGGATACAAACCTGCACAACGACCTTAATCTGGAATCCTATTACCAAATTTAAAAGAAAGTTCCGTAGGCTCAATAGAGAGAGGGCAAGGGACTCCTGTCCCAGAAAAAATAGGCAGCAGCGACTCTTCCCAGCGTGTCTGCATACACGCTACACAAAAGTAACAGAGATCCAAAGGGTGAAAAGAGTGCGCTCAAAGCCCATTTAATAAAATATAAAAGTCTTTATTAAATCCATGTAAAACCATGTAAAAACATGAAAAAACATAATTTATGCTTACCTGATAAATTTATTTCTCTTGTAGTGTAGTCAGTCCACGGGTCATCCATTACTTATGGAATATATCTCTTCCTAACAGGAAGCTGCAAGAGGATCACCCAAGCAGAGCTGCTATATAGCTCCTCCCCTCACATGTCATATTCAGTCATTCGACCAAAACCAGACGAGAAAGGAGAAACCATAGGGTGCAGTGGTGACTGGAGTTTAATTAAAATTTAGATCTGTCTTAAAGACAGGGCGGGCCGTGGACTGGATACACTACAAGAGAAATAAATTTATCAGGTAAGCATAAATTATGTTTTCTCTTGTTAAGTGTAGTCAGTCCACGGGTCATCCATTACTTATGGAATACCAATACCAAAGCTAAAGTACACGGATGAAGGGAGGGACAAGGCAGGAACATTAAACAGAAGGAACCACTGCCTGAAGTACCTTTCTCCCAAAAATAGCCTCCGAAGAAGCAAAAGTGTCAAATTTGTAAAATTTTGAAAAAGTGTGAAGTGAAGACCAAGTTGCAGCCTTGCAAATCTATTCAACAGAGGCCTGATTTTTAAAGGCCCAGGTGGAAGCCACAGCTCTAGTAGAATGAGCTGTAATCCTTTCAGGAGGCTGCTGTCCAGCAGTCTCATAGGCTAAACGTATTATGCTACGAAGCCAAAAAGAGAGAGAGGTAGCCGAAGCCTTTTGACCTCTTCTCTGTCCAGAGTAAACGACAAACAGGGAAGAAGTTTGACGAAAATCTTTAGTTGCCTGCAAATAGAACTTCAGGGCACGGACTACGTCCAGATTATGCAAAAGTCGTTCCTTCTTTGAAGAAGGGTTAGGACACAGTGATGGAACAACAATCTCTTGATTGATATTCCTGTTAGTAACTACCTTAGGTAAGAACCCAGGTTTAGTACGCAGAACTACCTTGTCTGAATGAAAAATCAGATAAGGAGAATCACAATGTAAGGCAGATAACTCAGAGACTCTTCGAGCCGAGGAAATAGTCATCAAAAACAGAACCTTCCAGGATAACAGCTTGATATCAATGGAATGAAGGGGTTCAAATGGAACGCCTTGAAGAACGTTAAGAACTAAGTTTAAGCTCCACGGCGGAGCAACGGTCTTAAACACAGGCTTAATCCTAGCTAAAGCCTGACAAAAAGCCTGAACGTCTGGAACTTCAGCCAGACGTTTGTGTAGAAGAATAGACAGAGCAGAAATCTGTCCCTTTAATGAACTAGCAGATAAGCCCTTTTCTAAACCGTCTTGTAGAAAGGACAATATCCTAGGAATCCTAACCTTACTCCATGAGTAACTCTTGGATTCGCACCAAAATAAATTTTTACGCCATATCTTATGGTAAATTTTTCTGGTAACAGGCTTCCTAGCCTGTATTAAGGTATCAATAACCGACTCCGAGAAGCCACGCTTTGATAGAATCAAGCGTTCAATCTCCATGCAGTCAGCCTCAGAGAAATTAGATTTGGATGGTTGAAAGGACCCTGAATTAGAAGGTCCTGTCTCAGAGGCAGAGACCACGGTGGACAGGACGACATGTCCACTAGGTCTGCATACCAGGTCCTGCGTGGCCACGCAGGCGCTATCAGAATCACCAAAGCTCTCTCCTGTTTGAAAACACATAAGCCATGTTGAAGACCCAAGGGGCTGTCAGAGCATCTATCAGCACCGCTCCCGGGTCCTTGGACCTGGATCTGTAACAAGGAAGCTTGGCGTTCTGGCGAGACGCCATGAGATCCAGATCTGGTTTGCCCCAACGATGAATCAGTTGAGCAAAGACCTCCGGATGAAGTTCCCACTCCCCCGGATGAAAAGTCTGGCGACTTAGAAAATCCGCCTCCCAGTTCTCCACGCCTGGGATGTAAATCGCTGACAGGTGGCAAGAGTGAGACTCTGCCCAGCGAATTATCTTTGAGACTTCCAACATCGCTAGGGAACTTCTGGTTCCCCCTTGATGGTTGATGTAAGCCACAGTCGTGATGTTGTCCGACTGAAATCTGATGAACCTCAGAGTTGCTAACTGAGGCCAAGCTAGGAGAGCATTGAATATTGCTCTTAATTCCAGAATATTTATTGGGAGGAGTTTCTCCTCCTGAGTCCATAGTCCCTGAGTCCATAGTCCCTGAGCCTTCAGGGAGTTCCAGACAGCGCCCCAGCCTAGAAGGCTGGCGTCTGTTGTTACAATCATCCAATCTGGCCTGCGAAAGGTCATCCCCTTGGACAGATGTGGCCGAGAAAGCCACCATAGAAGAGAATCTCTGGTCTCTTGATCCAGATTTAGTAGAGGGGACAAATCTGAGTAATCCCCGTTCCACTGACTTAGCATGCACAATTGCAGCGGTCTGAGATGCAGGCGCGCAAATGGTACTATGTCCATTGCCGCTACCATTAAGCCGATTACTTCCATGCACTGAGCTACTGACGGGTGTGAAATGGAATGAAGGACACGGCAAGCATTTAGAAGCTTTGATAACCTGGCCTCTGTCAGGTAAATTTTCATCTCTACAGATCTATAAGAGTCCCTAGAAAGGGAACCCTTGTAAGTGGTAATAGAGAACTCTTTTCCACGTTCACCTTCCACCCATGCGACCTCAGAAATGCCAGAACTATCTCTGTATGAGACTTGGCAGTTTGAAAACTTGACGCTTGTATCAGAATGTCATCTAGGTACGGAGTCACCGCTATGCCTCGCGGTCTTAGTACCGCCAGAACTTTTGTAAAGATTCTTGGAGCTGTAGCTAATCCGAAGGGAAGAGCTACAAACTGGTAATGCCTGTCTAGGAAAGCAAATCTTAGGTACCGATAATGATCCTTGTGAATCGGTATGTGAAGGTAGGCATCCTTTAAGTCCACTGTGGTCATGTATTGACCCTCTTGGATCATGGGAAGGATGGTACGAATAGTTTCCATTTTGAATGATGGAACTCTTAGGAATTTGTTTAGGATTTTTATGTCCAAGATTGGTCTGAAGGTTCCCTCTTTCTTGGGAACCACAAATAGATTTGAATAGAATCCTTGCCCGTGTTCCGTCCGCGGAACTGGGTGGATCACCCCCATTAGTAAGAGGTCTTGTACACAGCGTAGAAACGCCTCTTTCTTTATTTGGTTTGCTGATAACCTTGAAAGATGAAATCTCCCTCATGGAGGAGAAGTTTTGAAGTCCAGTAGATATCCCTGAGATATTATCTCCAATGCCCAGGGATCCTGGACATCTCTTGCCCAAGCCTGGGTGAAGAGAGAAAGTCTGCCCCCCACTAGATCCGTTTCCGGATAGGGGGCCTGCTCTTCATGCTGTCTTAGGGGCAGCAGCAGGTTTCTTGGCCTGCTTGCCCTTGTTCCAGGACTGGTTAACTTTCCAGCCCTGCCTGTAACGAGCAACAGCTCCTTCCTGTTTTGGAGCGGAGGAAGTTGATGCTGCTCCTGCCTTGAAGTTACGAAAGGCACGAAAATTAGACTGTTTGGCCTTTGATTTGGCCCTGTCCTGAGGTAGAGCATGGCCCTTACCTCCCGTAATGTCAGCTATAATTTCTTTCAAGCCGGGCTCGAATAAGGTCTGCCCTTTGAAAGGAATATTAAGCAATTTTGATTTAGAAGTCACGCCAGCTGACCAGGATTTAAGCCATAGCGCTCTGCGCGCTTGGATGGCGAATCCGGAGTTCTTAGCCGTAAGTTTGGTTAAATGTACAACGGCTCCACCTTAGGGACCGTCTGCCATAAGTCTCGTGTGGTGGCGTCTATAGGAAACATTTTCCTAAATATGGGAGGAGGGGAAAAAGGCTCACCAGGTCTATCCCACTCCTTGCTAATAATCTCTGTAAGCCTTTTAGGTATAGGAAACACGTCAGTACACACCGGTACCGCATAGTATCTATCCAACCTACATAATTTTTCTGGAATTGCAACCGTGTTACAATCATTCAGAGCCGCTAATACCTCCCCTAGCAATATACGGAGGTTCTCAAGCTTAAATTTAAAATTAGAAATCTCTGAATCCAGTCTCCCTGGATCAGATCCGTCACCCACAGAATGAAGCTCTCCGTCTTCATGTTCTGCAAACTGTGACGCAGTATCTGACATGGCTCTCACCTCATCCGCGCGCTCTGTCCTTAACCCAGAGCTATCGCGCTTGCCTCTTAATTCTGGCAATTTAGATAATACTTCTGTCATAACAGTAGCCATGTCTTGCAAAGTGATTTGTAAGGGCCTCCCTGATGTACTTGGCGCCACGAAATCACGCACCTCCTGAGCGGGAGGCGAAGGTACTGACACGTGAGGAGAGTTAGTCGGCATAACTTCCCCCTCGTTGTCTGGTGATAATTTCTTTGCATGTAAAGATTGACTTTTATTTAAAGTAACATCAATGCAATTAGTACACAAATTTCTATTGGGCTCCACATTGGCCTTTAAACATAGTGAACAAAGAGATTCATCTGAGTCAGACATGTTTAAACAGACTAGCAATGAGACTAGCAAGCTTGGAAATACTTTTCTAAATAAATTTACAAGCAATATAAAAAACGCTACTGTGCCTTTAAGAAGCACAAAAAGCTGTCACAGTTGAAATAACAATGAACCAAAATAGTTATAGCAACCAATTTTTCACAGTAAATGTATTTAGTTAGCAAAGGATTACACCCACCAGCAAATGGATGATTAACCCCTTAATACCCAAAAACGGATAACAATTTAATAATTAACGTTTTTCTCACAGTCAAAACACACTGTCACAGGTCTGCTGTGACTGATTACCTCCCTCAAAATGAATTTTGAAGACCCCTGAGCTCTCTAGAGACGATCTGGATCATGGAGGATGAAGTAGACAGATTGTGACTGAATTTTTACTGCGCAAAAAAGCGCTAAAATAGGCCCCTCCCACTCATATTACAACAGTGGGGAAGCTCAGATAACTGTTTCTATGCAGAAAACAAAGATGGCCATGTGGTAAAAATCATGCCCCAATAAGTTTTATCACCAAGTACCTCACAAAAAACGATTAACATGCCAGTAAACGTTTTAAACATACATTTTAAAAGTTATGAAGTGTTATTAATAAGCCTGCTACCAGTCGCTTTTACTGCAGTTAAGGCTCATACATTATTTCAGTATTTTCAGAGTCAATTCCATTCCTTAGAAAAATACATTCAGTGTACACACACTCATCTGCCTAATACCAGTCGCTATCACTGCATTTAAGGCTGAACTTACGTTACATTGGTATCAGCAGTATTTTCTCAGTCAATTCCATTCCTCAGAAAAATAATTTACTGCACATACCTCATTTGCAGGGGGGCCCTGCATGCTATTCCCCTTTTCTGAAGTTACCTCACTCCTCAGATGAGAACAGCCAGTGGATCTTAGTTACGTCTGCTAAGATCATAGAAAACGCAGGCAGATTCTTCTTCTAATGCTGCCTGAGAACAAACAGCACACTCCGGTGCCATTTAAAATAACAAACTTTTGATTGAAGAAATAAACTAAGTTAAAAAACACCACAGACCTCTCACAGCGACCTATCTTTAGTTAGGCTGCAAGAGAATGACTGAATATGACATGTGAGGGGAGGAGCTATATAGCAGCTCTGCTTGGGTGATCCTCTTGCAGCTTCCTGTTAGGAAGAGATATATTCCATAAGTAATGGATGACCCGTGGACTGACTACACTTAACAAGAGAAATTTATAAAGCGGTCAGCACAAAAAAGTGCAGAGTATAGGTGAATGAACAGGTGCAGACAGCATACGCGTTTCGTGCATATGCGCACTTGGTCACTGCTTGCCTTTGCACCTGTTCATAATCCTATTTAAAACAACGGTTCTTAAAGAGATACAGCTCTCTCACAATTGTAACAACCTGTAGCGAGCAAAAAAATGTGTAGTTTGGCAGATGAATATATACTGCCTTAATACTGTTTGATCAAAATGATAGACACTTATTATATGTGAAAAATAAGGATTATCATAAGGAAAAGAATATGAATGTTTACGGACTATTGTTTTTAATTTGAATGAATACATTCATAAATACTGGGCTATTGGGCAAATAAGTCTAGATCCCTTCTCATGTTAATACCCAAAGGATGACTGGTTTGTAAATTAAACATCCAGAATATTTCTCTTTTGTCAAGTGTCATCTCTCTATTGCCTCCTCTTCTCCAGAGATGGACAAAATCTATACCTTGAATCATAAGTGCTGAGGTATCTGAATTGTGTAGTAACTTGAAATGTCTAGCTATTGGAGTATCTGAGAATGAATCTTCAATAGAACGCAGGTGTTCCAGAAACCTCTCTTTCAGTGGTCTCTTTGTTTTCCCGGTAAATTGCTTAGAACAAAGTTTGCATGTGATGAGATAAACAACATTTGTAGTTGCACAATTAATATAGTAATTGATTTTATAATCCTTCTTAGTGACAGAGGATACAAATTTATCTCCCTCACATACAAAGTCACAGGTTCTGCAAATAGGTCGCCTGCATTTGTAGAAGCCTTTTTTTCTGTTGTAACCAACATCTATTACTTTGTGGTTTAAGATCAGAAGGCGAAAGATAATTTGCCAACGTTTTACCTTTCTTGGATATAAAATCACAGCCATTCTGCATTATATCTTTCAATGTTGGGTCAGAAAAAAGGATAGGTATGGATTCCCTCACAATATTACATACTTTATTAAATTCCAAGCTATATGTTGTACTGAATTTTATTTTTTGATTTTCCTGTCTATTAATGTATTTGCGTGTATTTTTATATTGTAGTAGATCTTCCCTCTTAGTGTTGTATACACTTCTTTTAGCTTTAGTCAATACTTTCTCAGTGTAGCCTCTATCCAGAAGTCTTTTTGTAGCCTCATTTGAATGTTCCTGATAATCAAGATCTGTTGTACAGTTCCTTTTTATCCTAGTATATTCTCCTTTGGGGATACCCCTGACTACATGCCTGGGATGACAAGAATCATATTTGAGAATAGTATTTCCAGCAGTAGGAAAAGTAAGGAATAGATTATGAGTGGAGCGGTAGCTTGTGCTCCCACTTGTGAGTTAAGTCCGCTAGAAGTAAGCTTTTTGTGCGCGTTGGGTAGGGCACGTTGGGTAAAGCACAAGTTGAAAGTTTTTGCACAACCACTAACCGGACTATCACCCCATAGACGTCAATGAAGCCAAAAGTGGAAAAGAAACTCCCTTACTCTATGTGTATTAGTATATTTGTGTACATTTTTATGTGTTTGTGCATGTGTTTATCTGTGTGCATGTTTGTATGTGTGTATATTTTTGTGTGCACGTGTATGTGTTTTAGCATGTGTGTATTTGTATGCATGTGTATGTGCGTATTTGTGTACATATTTGTGTGCATGTGTATCAGCATGTGTGTATTTGTGTGCATCTTTATGTGCGTATTTGTGTACATATTTGTGTGCATGTGTAACAGCATGTGAGTATTTGTATGTGCGTATTTCTGTACATATTTGTGTGCATGTGTGTATTTGTATGCATGTGTTTGTTCATGTATGTATTTGTGTGCAAGTATGTGCATGTTTGTACTTGTATGCATATTTATGTGTTTGTTCATGTGTGTAGAGTTGTGTGTAGAGTATGAGGCCGATTTACTAATGTGCGGGCGGACATGATCCCCTGTAGCGGATCATGTCAGCTGCACGTCGATAAATGCCAACAACATTTGCAGCCAATCAGACGCTAGCAGGGGGTGTCAATCAACCCGATCGTATCTGATCGGGCTGATTGCTGTCTGCCGCCTCAGAGGTGGTGGACGAGTTAAGGAGCAGCGGTCTTATGATTTAGTCTGCCTGAAGCGGAGTGGGTCGAAAGCAGCATTCGCTGCTTCATAAATCGATCCCTCAGTGTGTGTTTGTGTGTATTTTTGAGCATGTGTGTATTTGTGTGCATATATTTGTGTGCATGTGTAGCGTATTTGTGTTTGAATTTTTGTGCACGTGTATGTGTTTCAACGTGTATATTTGTGTTTGCTCATGTTTGTATTTTGAGTGTGTGCGTATGTCTGTGTGTGTGTACGGTAATTTGAATATACCTTTTACATTCCGTGATTTGGTGCCCTCTGATCTGTAAGGTCAGTAGAGTGGTGTTTACTTGTTTTTAGGTGGTTACAAACAAATTAGAAAATGTGTATAAAGGCATTTTAAATAGTTTACCTACGTTGAAAGGCAATGCCTTTCAATGAAGGGAGACGTCTTTCAAATGAGGGTACTCATATCAATGTATGATGCAGGTGAATGACCAGGGGTTAAAAAACCCAGTCGTCCAGTGGTCCAGGACGACTTTGAAATTTTTTGGGACGACTTAGAAAAATGCTCTGCTATTTTTAACATGTATCTGTCATATAAACTTTCATTTTTATAAAGATTTCTCATATTAGGTTAGTACTACTTTTTCTAATATTGTCCTAAACAACAATTTTCAAATAACAAATAAAGTCATTGTAGGGGCTGTTGCAGTTTACTCACAGTAACACTGCACTTCTCAGGTCAATATTCTCAAATGATAGGGGGATATATAACAGAAAACAAGATGTCTATAATACATGAAGAATTAATCCCCTAATCTGGTCAGTATAAAATATGCCTTGTCTGAAAAAGATGATGGTTAAAAGTTTGTCTATAGTAGAGGTCGTTCTACACTTTAATGTCTCAGGGGTTTTTTTTAGCAACCTTATCTTGTTCCCTATCAATGGCTGCATAGTGGAGATGGCAGAGGTTATCATATTTACTTATTCCTACTTTTCTTATTTATCATTCTCCTTGTCTGATATGTAACAATAACTACCTTGTAAAAGTATGGCTGTAAGTGCCTTTAAGAAGTAGGGGTGCTACAGTAATAAATGTGCCACCTCCATAGTAACTGCAAAACAATTGTGTGTAAGAGAGTTTGTGTGTGTTAGATAGTATGAGAGAGTGAGAGAGAGAATGATAATATGAGAGAGTGATAAATAGAATGTGTGTGTGAGAAAGTGAGAATATGGGGCATATTTATCAAGCTCCTGAAGGCTCGCCGGAAACAGAAGATATGAGGCATCGGTCTAAAGACCGTTGCTCCATAACCTGTCCGCCTGCTCTGAGGCGGTGGACAGAAATCGCCAGAAATCAACCCGATCGAATACGATCGGGTTGATTGACACCCCCTACTAGTGGTGAATTAGCCCCAAATCTGCTGGTGCAATGGTAAATGCCGAGAGCGTATGCTATCGGCATTTATCGATGTGCAGCGGACATGATCTGCTATATCGGATCATGTCCGCTCGCACAATCATAAATATGCCCCTAGCTGTGAGAGAAACTGTGTAACAGAGTGTTTAAAACTGTGTGTGAGTCTTATTTGTAAGAGTTTGTGAGAGAGATTATTTTGTGTGAGTGTGTAAGAGAGAGCTTGTGTGAGAGAGTGTTTGTGTGTGTGAGAGTGTTTGTGTGTGTGAGAGTGTTTGTGTGTGTGAGAATGTTTGTGTGTATGCTGAGTGTGTTTATCCCTGGCTATATATGTATGTGTGCAATTATTCCTGCCTCAGCTTGCTGCCATGTGAACAAGAATATTCTCTTTTTAAGTATGAGAAAAAGTTTAAAATATTTATTAATATAATTATATACAAAGAGTGTTTTATTCTTAATACAAATGTATATTAGAAGCGGATAACCGCTTAATACAAGTTTACGTATGACATTGTGAAAATGTGTAGTTGAAAAAGTGGGACCACTGAGAAATTTCATGGGACCACTAGCTCTTGGGCAATTTTTTCAACCCCTGTGAATGACTCTAATATCTGTTATAGCTAAGTATTTCATATCTACCTATTTTCTGCATAAATTACAAGATTATGCAAAGTGACAAACTAGTACATTTTATTTTATGATTTTCATTTAATTAATCCAATGTGTGTGCAATAAAACATATGGCACACTTCTACTTTAGTAGAAAATTGTATGGTCCATGTGATTCAAAATTAATCTTTCAGGGGGGCGGAGCCAACTGCCTAACCAGCCGGACGCACACTGCATGAGCTCCGGCTCTGGAGCCTGATATTTGGGGAAAAACTATGACTTTATACAGGTATTTGCACTACTACTAGAGACTCCATCCTCTTGATTACTACCACCCTAAGGTGGGCACCTCTGCATCTTATTCCAGCCTAATATGGACACTGCCACGCATTACTGAAAGCATAACCATGGAGGCTTAGAGTCGGCTGCAGTATGAATATTGGACCACAGTACCAACATAGCGATTCTCATCCTCTATCTGTACCCAACCTATTGATCTAGGGTACCGGAGCAGTTTTCACAGCTATTCCAGTCCTATTAGTGAATTACATAACAGACAAGATGGCGGAGACCGTAGACTGGGAGTCGACAGCACAGGGCTGTATCAGGTCGGCCTTCCGGTTCTTAGAGGAGCAAATGGCCAAGCTTTTCGCTTCCAACGGCTGCAGCCTAACAATTCAGATGGCACAAGAACAAGCACTGTGCAATATGGGAGACGATGACCTGCATTTAACTGCCGACACATTTTGCTTTGGAGCGGAGGCCCCGCTCTGCATCGCAATGCTGCATCCACAATCTCAAGCCCACATCGGGGGGAGAGCTGACCAGCGTAAACCTCATCTCACAGATGTCTCCGAAAATTCTTACTCACTTGAGGCCGGTTGGGACCCCGGACCTGCACTGGCATCTCACCTTTTGGGCGACCCTCAGCAGCGGAGCGCAAGCACCGGGGAGGAGGCTTTGTGTGACCGCCGGAGCATCTGTGTTAGTACGGAGACCTCTTTTCTAGCAGTACAACTGGGGCTGTCATCTAGTCACACTCGTAGCTCTGCTTTTCTAGCAGTTCGCTTATATGAAGGTCTCAATACCGGCTTGGCTGTAAGTTTGACTTATTATGAAGCGGGATAAACTTGCTCTTAATGGCTTTGCGCCCGGTTAATTTTCACAATATACTGGGCATTAACATTACCACATTAAACTGTTTGCTGTTCATATCCCTCTAGATGCCTGTAAATATGTTTACTCCCATATTATGGAAGTGACCTACTCTTATATATGCATATATATGCGGCTCAATACAGGACTTGGTTATATTTGTTTGTGTAAGTTTAATAGGTCAAACCTAGATGGACGTAACCTTAAGTTCTGTTTTCAATCTTTGCCTGTGCTGCATAGGACATTTTCTTTTCGATAGCTAAAGTTTCAGTTTTTCTACACTCTGAGCTTCTTTGGACTGGTATGCGACTTGGATGTACCACTATACCACCACCTTACATAATATCCACTGTTTAATGTGTATGTTGTGTTTAGATTTAAACATACTTGTATCTCATATACCCATATAGAGGTTTTATTCAATTGTATTGTATTGGGATATAGGTATGAATGTTTTTAGCACTGTGTAATTTCCCCCTGCTTGAGAATCCAGCCTCTCACTTACCTGTTGTGTCTATATATATATATACATGTACCATGTTTATTGCTTATTAGAATTTTGATGGAGAATGCATACTTTAAAAGATGAACCTTCTACTCTTACTATGTGGGCGCTGCCAGCGACCGAGGTGAAGCCTGACAAATATTGTTGTTTTTATGTTAGTACAGATACAGCTCTCTCTTACATCTCTAGGTCTACCAGACTCAATATTTTATATGGCTTGAGATTGTTCCTAGAGTTATCTGCAAATCATATGATTAAGCTTGTATTATTATGTTTTTTACAGTTATGTATATGTTCTTTGTACCCCATTATCTTGCCGTCTATGGACCCCTATTAGGCTATTACCATGAGGGAACTGAATGGTAGCAACTGAAACTTAGATATACCGTAAATAATACTTACAGTTGGCATATATGTCATCATACGAAGTTTACAATATATTAGGATGATTTTTCTAGTTGAGCTTTGTTAGTTTCTATTAGACATGAGCAAACTATTGTACTCTTCAATGTGTTATTAATAGTATACTACTTCCCATTTATTGTATGGTTTGAAAGGTTGACTATTATTATGTTTAATGTTCATAGTCATCTGACATGTAACTGTTACAGCACTCATATTTGCGTATGAATGCTGACTATACCAGGTGCCAATAATTTTTTGCCGTAGACCCTGTAAAATTATAGCTAACCCCCCTTTATATAGTGCGTGCTAAAACCTACAGTTTAACTACCCCTATAACCAAGATCACTAATCGATTTCTTATAGACCCCTCAGCAACAGCCGCCATCCCCGCAGAGACATAAAGACCACCCAGATTTTAACTGCACTACATTATAATTAATACAAAGGGTATTGAATATATCATTTGACCAAGTTGAGGCGGGCGAGTGAGCAACTTGTGGGAATAATTCATCTATACATATAAGAGTTGTGCCTGTTGTCTGGGCATAGGGCCCGTGCCTGGGCGACAGTGCATAACAGCCACAAGCTTGTAAAACAGCCGTATTCCCTATTCTTATTATAATGCCCTTCATAAAGTCTGCTAACCCTTGGTTTATGTTATGTTCTACAGTCTCCCACATATCACTGCAGGGACGGTACTTCCTGTAGAGGTTGGGATATCTATCAAGCCTGGTCTACCAATGCATATAATTCTTATGACTGATCCTACTAGCTAATGTCATATAGTGAGGGAATTCTTGTCCCCGATTTCACTTAGTTAAATCTAACTCCCCTTCCTACACCGCATTTCTTAATATGCCCTGTTGCATAACCAGAAGTATAACTACTTCACTATTAGCACATATAACGTATTATATCCCATTATATTGCATTTGCATAGCTTATCAGTATGTGTTTAAATTCTCCCAATTCATGCTTTTTATGACAAGGAAAGTTCTAAGTCCATTCCATTATGTTTCGGTGCTCCTAAATAGGGAGATTATGCTAAAAATATGAAAACCACCACCTCCCCCCCCCCCAACAATAATGTATCCCCTACTATAGGGGAACTAACAAAGCGGTTTATCTCGTTTATACCGCACCTAAATTATAGCACCTATTTGCTCCCTAAGTACCCAACCCTCCATAACTCAATAGCAATGCGTTTATATGCCCTGTCTAGATCAGCAGGACTGATCACTATTACGTATCGCCTACGCATGCAATTCTAACATAGCTGGTAGTTAACTTTATGGAGGTGTTCCATTGTTTAATTACAAATCTATCTCTCAGTAAGGGAGCTCGACATTATATTACTCTAGAAAATAAAAAAATGAGGTATTTCAAAAGGGTCCATGAGCGACCCTCTCCAAGTTGTGCCCACCAATCATTTGGTTTACTTGTTTTTTCATACGTTTGCAGCTTACCTTGTGGTATTCTTCTGTTGTCTTTTACATTGTATATTGACTACCACCAAATGTTTTCTTTTTTATTTGTGACCAAAAACCTCAATAAAAATTAAATAAAAAAAAAAAAAAAAAAAAAAAATTAATCTTTCATGGTTCAGGTAGAACATGTCCTTTTAAGAAACTTCTATAGTCAAATTTAACTTGTTCTCTCAGTATCCTTTGTTGAGTAGCAAACTTACGTAGGCACAGGAGCTGAAATGTTAAGAGCTAGCTGGTGATTGGTGGCTATGCACATATGTCTCTTATAGTGCAATGTTGCTCTGGAGTTCCGGGGGTTTAATACATAGGTTTCGATCAGAATCTTTCGGCCAGCGATTGCACCTAAAATGTTTTTTTTTTGCTTTCCGGCTAAATTGTTCAGCGTGGTTACCAAGTGATCACCATGTAAAATGTATCTGGGCATTAAAATCCTGCAGCTGCAATCTCATTTTCAACAGTAAAGTTTTCAAAAAGGCTTTTTGTGTGTTATGTACAGGATAGAAATTGACATTTACAATAGCCCTTTCACGCCTCTTAAAGTTACAGCACAGTGCTCCTGAATTAACCCCTTTGTTCATTGTTTAACCCCTTTGCAGAGAAAAACGTGCTCAAAATACTGGAGATTTTATTTTATTCTTGCTATCAGCCCACTTAAACAGAAATTAAATATATATATTTAAAGTAGAAAACCCAAGGTATTGATCTAGGTCCTTTTTGGTATATTTGATGCCACTATTTGACCACCAGATGCAATCTTATTAACTTTTTCGCAAACTTTGGGTTTCTCACTGAAAAGATTTACACATAACTACTGCAGTCATAAGACAAATGGTTTTAAAAGTTTCTCTGGGGTCCCATTTGTTCAGAAACAACATAGATGCGTGGCTTTGCACTTGTGCCAGAGTATTGGACATAGGTACACAACATTTTTATCTGCATAGAAGAAGTTTTTTATTATTATTTAAATGCTCCTAATAATTAACTATTTGTTTTTCCTCTGGATTTTGGTTTGTTGGAAGATCACAATACAGATGGAAAAAGTCTGACATTTACATTGTTGTTTTTTGTCTTTCAAAAATCTGCAACTTCATAAAGAGTGTGTAAGCTTTTTATATCCACCGTAAGCTTGAATGTCAACATGTCTAGTGGACTTTAAAGAGCTCAAATCTTTCTTTGTAAATAGAGACACAACTCTAAATGAACATATGTTTTTTGTTTTTTTTATAGGTGATATGTGATAGCTGGGAAAGGCCACGGTCTGAGTTCACACTGATTAAAAAGCTTGGTGAAGGCTTCTTTGGAGAGGTTTGGGAAGGTACCTGGGTAGGCCGAGAAAGAGTAGCCATAAAGACCTTCAAACAAGGTGTGTGCTGTAAGCATTTCTAGGCTTCTAAGTAATAGAATGTGAAAGATGAACAGTGAGTTTTCATGTTGATTTTACAGATGATATGAACACAAATGACTTTGAGTTGGAGATTAACGCACTGAAAAATTTACATCATCCTAACCTAATCCAGTTGTTTGCTGTTTGCTCCATCGGGGAACCCATCTATATAGTTACTGAGCTGATGACCAATGGGAATCTCCAACATTATTTGATTGGTGAGTTTCAGCACACACACTATGTCCCAGTATCTAAACAATAATTGGTTTTTTTTATTTCATTTACATTAGTTATTATTTTATATTGACTTATTTTTGTCAGTGATAGTATTTTTGGTTTATGCCTAAGGTACCTGCTAGGACCAAATAATCTACACACAAAGGGCTAGATTACAAGTGGAGCACTAAATTATTGAGCTCCCGCAAACGGGTACATTTGTCCTATGAAGGTTATGCTGCCCCTTCGCATCCCTTATACTAAATAGTGTTTGACTCTTAAACTCACCATTGTGGTACTGTGCCTTATTTATATTTTTGGTTTTTATTTTTTATATCTTTTTCAAACACAATCAAGTCAGTTACAGACACACACAATTTAGACTTTATGATTGTGATAGAGGAAATCAATCATTTTATCATTTACCATGGTTCTTGTATTTACTGTACTGGATTAACAGTCATATACTTTCCAGATGTTTTTATTTTTGCACTATTATATTCATAATTTTTCTAGGTCATATATGTGGGAGGTTACTTTGGCTACAATGCCATGCTGTGTTAAATCACTGTTATGCTATTTTATAAGATATAAGAGATAAATGTCCCTGATTATTAGTATCCCATCTGTAAAACTGAACACAGTTTGTATTTGCGTACAATCATGAGGAACAATAATGCTTCAGACTCTCCTGCATGTTATTTAGTTGAAATTATTTTTATTATTATTATTGCAGAACATATAAAACTTACATCACATATTATTTGTTCAGGTAAGATCCCCTGCCCTTCCCACCTTTCAAAGAGAAATCTTCAGTTTCTTGTCTAGTAGGCATGAGTTTATGTGATGTCAAAATTGTGGAAATAAGATTTTAGCGTAGCTTCAACCAGAATATTCTGTATGTCCATGCATCTGCATATATTATTATAACCTCTAAAAGCGAGAGGGGTGTACATCATCCAAGATGCAGAAAAGTCTGTGTAACAGTACAACCGTTTTCCTCCCTCTATAGCTTTCAAATACATAAATGTGTAGATAATAACAATAAACATTAAACAATAAAACAAAACATAAACTTTAACTGTAACTTGCCTGTCTCAATCAATCTTCTTTCGGAGATCCAGGGAGGAAGCCCCTCTGCTTATTCTACAAGGGTTTCTCATAAACAGTCAGTGTCCTATGTCCCCTTGTAACTTTAAATTAATGTCTGTGTCTTGTAGTGCTTGTGTGTTCTAGTTCTTTAACAGTAATGTTTCAATATCCCTTCAGGATCCAGTAACTCCATATCTTTAGAAATTGGTCATGAGTTGCTTGTATAAAGGAGGCTGATTCGGACAACTTATATGTAGCTTTGATCTTCTCTATTATTTCTTCCCATGTGGGGGCCCCTATCTTCCAGTGTCTGGCCACACATATCCTAGTAGCTGTGCATAGTGTACGTATAAATGTGTTGATGGCTTTGTTAAAGGGTTTAACATGTTCGTTTAATAACGCTTGGGACATTGTTAAAGTTATACGTTCATCTAGGACATCATTTAGTAGTGCAGATAGCCTAGACCATATCCGTTGTATCTGGGGGCATTCCCACCACATGTGTATGTAGTTCCCCGTCTCAATACATCCTCTATAGCAATTTTTGTCGCCCTTCTGGTTATAGTGTGATGCAATTACTGGCGTGAGATACCATCTGAAGGTGGTCTTAATACAATTCTCTTTAAAGTCTGCACTGATCAGACCCCTCCCTGCCGTATAGAAGATTTCTTCCCAATCCTCTTTTGATTGGATTTTATTTGTGTCTGATTCCCATTTTTCCATTAACGGTGTCTTAGAGATGTTTTTGGCCATTTGTATTGAGATGTATATGTGAGAAATAATTTTTTTGTGTCTAGTACTTGAACTGGTGTATCGTTCTAGTGTGGTCAGATGTTGTCTGGGGTTGCGAGTTATAGTGCTTGATACGGCTGATGCCATCTGTAAGTATAAAAACCAATGTAGCTTTTCTGGTTGTAATTTGTCTTGTAGTTGTTGGAATGTTGCTAGTTTACCGTTATGTAAGAAGTCCGCAACTCTATAAAGTCCTTTGTTTTCCCATTTTCCTATCTGACTGTGAAAGTCCTGGTGCATAAGAGTCCTAGTTGGTTTTTTTAGTGAGTCTGTAGGTAATAAATTTAGAGAAGAAGACAGTGAATTCCATAGTGCCATCATCTCCCCTGTTAGTTTAGAAGCTTGCGATTTGTTAGAGATATGTCCCGGTTTTTCCCAAAGAATATCATCTGAGTGTTTGTAACCTGCCATCAATGTCTCCACTTTTACCCATCTAAGGTCGTTTGGTCTTTTACCTAGTAAAGTGGTTTGTGCTAGTCTTGCCGCCTGGTAGTAGTTTATGAGATTGGGAACTCCTACCCCTCCTAGTTGCCTGTGGCGAAGTAGTGTATGGGATGGGATTCTAGCTTTCTTACTGCCCCTTATAAAGCCAATCAAGTCCGTTTGGAGTCTGTTAAGGTCTACTAAAGGGATTTTGATTGGTAAGGTCCTAAATAGGTATAGAAGTCTTGGGAGAGTGTTCATTTTAACAGTCGATAATCGACCATACCACGAGAAGCCACAGGCTTTCCATGTTTTTATCTCCCGCCTGATTGTTTTGTATAGTGGAACATAATTCAATTTATATAGTTCTGTCATATCACTTGATAGTTTAATACCTAGGTATTTCAATGCCTCTTTTACCCATTTAAGTGGAAAGTTAGTGTCAATTAACTTTTTAGTGTGATTTGGAAGTGCGATAGGCAGCGCTTCGCTCTTGTCTAAGTTGATTTTGTATCCTGAAATGTCTGAGTAGTCTTGGATAATTTGATATAAATGAGGGAGAGATGTTAACGGTCTGGTCAGGGTGAGGAGGACATCGTCAGCAAACAGAGATATTTTAAATTCTTCCCCCCCTATCTTGATGCCATGTACCTCTGGAGCCAAACGGATTGTTGCTGCCAACGGCTCTATACAGAGTGCAAACAGGAGTGGTGACAGCGGGCAGCCTTGTCTTGTCCCATTCCGAATGTTAATACGTTTGGATTGGTAGCCTGCTGCTCTGATGTGTGCTGTGGGATGTGAATATAAACTTCTAATAGCCTGCATAAATGGACCCCTGAATCCCAGTCGATCCAAAACTCCAAACATAAAGTCCCAATCTATCCTATCGAACGCCTTCTCCGCGTCCAAAGACAGGACCAGAGAAGGCGTCCGTGTTTTGTTCAGGTATTCCACCAGGGAGATCATACGTCTAGTATTGTCCGGGGCTTCCCTATCTAGAATGAATCCCACCTGATCTGGATGAACCAGGCCAGGTAGGTGTATCTTAAGTCGGTTTGCTAAGATTTTCGTGAATATTTTTATATCTTGGTTGATTAGTGATATGGGTCTATAATTTTGGCACAATTTCGGGTTTCTTCCCGGTTTGGGAATCACTACTATCTTAGCTTGAAGAATTTCATCTGGGATTTCTTTGCCTTGTAATATGTCGTTGCAAAGTGTCACTATATGTGGGATTAATGTTGTTTTAGAAAGCTGGTAATATTCTCCTGGGAAGCCATCTGGGCCAGCTGCCTTCCCAGGTTTCAGTTCCCTGATAGCATTAAGTACCTCCCTGGTAGACACCTTCGCATTCAATTCATCCCTAACCTTGTCATCTATGGGTTTGAGTTTCGCATTATCTAAAAATTTGCCTGTCATTTGCTTAGTATGATCAGTATGTGCCGTTTTTTCTCTGTCATATAATTGTGCGTAATACAGAGCAAAACTATCCGCTCTTTCCTGAGGATTCGAGGTACATGTGCCATCCCTTTTTAGAAGGTGTGGAATTGTAAAAGATTTAGTCTTTTCTCTAAGTCTATGCGCCAAGAATCTGTCAGGTTTATTAGAGTAGAGGAAGTATTGTGCTTTCAGCCTATGCGCTGCTCTAACCGCTGCTTTGTTCATAATGTTTGCTAATTCTGATCTTTTAGTCTGTAGTTCCTGAAGAACTTCTGTCGCTAAGTTCTGTTGATGGAGTTTGGTGAGTGTGTCTATCTGGGACTGAAGTGAGTCAATTTGCTGTCTATTTGCTTTGGTAATGGCTGATTTCTCTTTAATGAGTAATCCCTGAATAAAGGGTTTGTGTGCTGTCCAGGTGTTAATTGGGTTGGTAGTAGATCCTACATTTAATTTCCAATATTCAGATAGAGCTGAAGTTATGGAATCATGTACAGTTGGGTTTTGTAGTACGTAAGGGTCATAGGTCCAGGAGCGAGCCGAGCTAACTTGGAATGTCTCTTTGATGTGTACATGGATTATGGAGTGGTCCGACCAAGCGCATGCATGTATGGAAGAGGCTGTCAAGTCTGGGATCCATATCTGACTCAAATATACATAGTCTAATTTAGAATAGGTCTTGTGTGCATGAGAGTAGTAGGTGTAATCTGTGGTTTTACCGTATAAAGTGTCCCAGGAATCTATTAAGTTATGTGATAAAATGGTCTCCTTAATCTTTTTAACCAGTGAGTTGTGTCTCATCTGCTTCTGAGTTAGTTTCAGTTTTTCTGTGCCCTGAAATGTATACATTGATATATTAAAATCACCCCCTAATATGATCCTGGCTTGTGACCATTGAGTCAATAGGTAAGCGATGTGGTAAAAGAAGGAGATTTGTGTCTCATTTGGGGCATATATATTGCAAAAAATTATTTGTTTATCCCTTAGTCTTCCTCTCAGAATTAGGAACCTTCCCTCTGGGTCTACAATTGACTGTTCCATTACAAAACCCAAGGAGTGATGCAATAGAATTGACACCCCTCTTTTTTTGTATCTGTGGTGGAGTGATAGTGTTGGGTATAGCTCTTTGACCAATACTTCGGTACTACTTCCTTAGTAAAGTGTGTTTCTTGTAAGTAAATAACATTTGCCCTTAACTTAGAGTATTGATTCAAAGCCATCCTGAGTTTCAGGTCTGTGTTAAGGCCCCGTACATTGTGTGAAATAAGTCTAATGTCACCTGTCATGACTTACATTACTGAAGTGAGGGCTTCCCCCCCGGCTCTGCCGTCTTTTTCATTACTTCGGACTGGAGACATTATACATAGGTGTTTCAATATCCGTCTTACCCGGATGGGCAGGCTTAGTAGTATTAGAGAACAGGCATGAAAAATAAAAACAAACTTGTCAATAGACAAAAACTTTTTCAACATAACAAAAAAGAGAATCCCCTCCCCCCCCTCCCCCCTTCACCTATAAACAACAAGTGAGTACTTTATGCCCTTACTGCTAGGTAGCTTATAACTAGCAAAGAATAATATTTTAAATAAACATATTAAACATTTTCAGTTATCTAGGTCTATTTGGCCATGTCTTTGAGCTATCAGTATTCAGTTACTTTTATCTGGACCATCAGTCTTGTGTTCTGTGTTTTTACCTAGATAATCCCTTATCTTAGTCTCTAATAAGTGAAGCTAAGAGTGACACCAATAGATATCAATGTATCTCTACCTTCCAGCTTATGAAAGCGGAGAGATATTAAAAAGTGGTATCCCACTTTATCTCCTTTATCAGTTACAAAAGTTATACAACACCTCTTGTGATGAGCTGTATGTTGTTGTTCCTCATGTCTTGGCTTTTCTTTTTGACACTTTCATCCATTTTTGCCTCTGAGGCTGTCCTGCTTCCAAAGAGTGCTGTGGTGCCTCTGTCTCATTTGTTATCTGCGGTATTTCTGGCGCTTCTATTTGGATAATGTTGCAGATTGCTGGAATCTCTGTTGGGTCTTTTAGGCTTAGCGTTCTGCCTTTGTGTAGGATATGCAGATTGAAGGGGAATCCCCATCGGTACACTATTTGGTGTTTCCTCAGGAGTGTAGTGAGTGGTTTCAGTTGGCTTCTTCTCTGGAGAGTTTTGACACATAGGTCCTGAAAAAATTGAATTACTGTCCCCTGAAATTTAAATGTTGGGTTTTTCCTCGCAGCTGCAAGGATTGCTTCCTTTTCTGGGAATCTAAAGAACTTGATAATCACATCTCTTGGTGGTGCATCTTCTTTTGGTTTGGCCCTTAAAGCCCTGTGTGCTCTTTCTAATTGAAATTTTCCATCATCTACCTCTCCTGTGATTGCTTGAAAAAGTTGTTGTAGATAGATGGGTAATTCATCTGCAGACACCGCTTCTGGGATCCCTTTTAGTCGTAAATTGCACCGTCGGCTTCTATTTTCAAGATCTTCCAACTTGTCTTGGATGTCGTTCATGTTGTTGTGTAGTTAGAGTGTGATTAAGGGTAGTTAAATCTTCTGTGGTGGTGCTTTCTGTTTCCTCTAACGCCGCCACTCTGGATCCTAGTTCTGTGATGTCCTGCTTAATTTCTGTGAGACTATTGGTGACCATATTTTGAAAAGAATCAAATTTGTCCCATAGCTTGTCAAAGTTCTTGTTGATGTCCTATTTGGACACTAGCGTCTTTAGATCAGCTCTTGTGACTGGGGTAGTTTCATCTTCATTAATCTGGGAGTCTGTTTCTGATTCTACATCTTTCTCTATGATATTGCTTGCGTTTTCTGTCATTTTTTCTCCCCTTACTGGTTTAAAAAATAAGGCAGCTGCCGGTGTTTTGGGCCCTTGTGAGGATTTATATTGCTTCCTGGCTGACATATTTGAAGTCGGTTGTTGTGTGGCAAGTTACGGCTTTGCTATGTAGATTTTGAGGTATATGTTGGTTTGTGGGTTTTGCTTTTAAACCCGTGCGTGTTAAGGGGTGTGTATGTTGCATACAAGGATTTGGTGTACAAATATTGCCTTGCTGTAGCGATGTACTTAAGCTTCCAGACAGTAGCTTCTTTAATAATATATTCACTACCAGGTTTAGTATAGCTCCTGGGTTCTCTGTTTACATGCACTCCTATAAGTAGTAGTTCAGTATCCCAATTAACATTCAATCTAGAGATATCTTAGTAATGTGAATGGTAGTAGTAGAATCTGTTTATATTTTTTATTTTTTATTTGTCTTCCCAATAAATCAGGCCTTTTGGATAGTAGCGTTGGAAATCAGTGTAGTTTAGTACTTTTATTTATATTGTATTTCCAGCAGTGTGTCTCTCTCCCTGCCTTCCTTATTATGTGTCTTTGTAGTATTGCAGTTTAATTTTCTCATAATATTTCTTATGCTGTCTTAATTTTTGCTAAGGGAGTCATATTATCTTAGGCCGAGATTTGGAGTTTGGCGGTAAAAGGGTTAACGCTCCGCAGGCTTTTTTCTGGCCGCACCATAAATTTAACTCTGGTATCGAGAGTTCAAACAAATGCTGCGTTAGGCTCCAAAAAAGGAGCGTAGAGCATTTTTTCCGCAAATGCAACTCTCGATACCAGAGTTGCTTACGGACGCGGCCAGCCTCAAAAACGTGCTCGTGCACGATTCTCCCATAGGAAACAATGGGGCTGTTTGAGCTGAAAAAAAACCTAACACCTGCAAAAAAGCAGCGTTCAGCTCCTAACGCAGCCCCATTGTTTCCTATGGGGAAACACTTCCTACGTCTGCACCTAACACTCTAACATGTACCCCGAGTCTAAAAACCCCTAACCTTACACTTATTAACCCCTATTCTGCCGCCCCCGCTATCGCTGACCCCTGCATATTTTTTTTAACCCCTAATCTGCCGCTCCGTAAACCGCCGCAACCTACGTTATCACTATGTACCCCTAATCTGCTGCCCTAACATCGCCGACCCCTATATTATATTTATTAACCCCTAATCTGCCCCCCTCAACGTCGCCGACACCTGCCTACACTTATTAACCCCTAATCTGCCGAGCGGACCGCACCGCTACCATAATAAAGTTATTAACCCCTAACCCGCCTCACTAACCCTATCATAAATAGTATTAACCCCTAATCTGCCCTCCCTAACATCGCCGACACCTACCTTCCGATCAGTTCCGATCAGCCAATAGAATGCGAGCTCAATCTGATTGGCTGATTGGATCAGCCAATCGGATTGAACATGATTCTGATTGGCTGATTCCATCAGCCAATCAGAAAATTCATACCTTAATTCCGATTGGCTGATAGAATCCTATCAGCCAATCGGAATTCGAGGGACGCCATCTTGGATGACGTCCCTTAAAGGAACAGTCATTCGTCGTTCAGTCGTCGGTCCGGATGGATGTTCCGCGCTGGAGGTCTTCAGGATCCTGCCGCTTCGCTCCGGATGGAAGACCATAGAAGATGCCGCCTGGATGATGACTTCAATCGGATGGAAGATCCTCTTCTGCCCCGCTTGGATGAAGACTTTGACCGGATCATGGACCTCTTCAGCCCCCCGCTTGGGCTTGGATCAGGACATCGGAGGAGCTCTTCAGGACGGATCGGTGAACCTGGATGGTGAAGACAAGGTAGGAAGATCTTCAGGGGCTTAGTGTTAGGTTTATTTAAGGGGGGTTTGGGTTAGATTAGGGGTATGTGGGTGGTGGGTTGTAATGTTGGGGGGGGGGTATTGTATTTATTCTTTTATAGGCAAAAGAGCTGAAATTCTTGGGGCATGCCCCGCAAAGGGCCCTGTTCAGGGCTGGTAAGGTAAAAGAGCTTGTAACTTTTTTAATTTAGAATAGGGTAGGGAATTTTTTATTTTGGGGGGCTTTGTTGTT
The DNA here is from genome assembly GCF_027579735.1 of Bombina bombina. Lineage (NCBI taxonomy): Eukaryota > Metazoa > Chordata > Amphibia > Anura > Bombinatoridae > Bombina > Bombina bombina. The sequence continues at coordinate 987,423,526 of NC_069499.1, read as the reverse complement.
TTATTAGGGGGCTTAGAGTAGGTGTAATTCGTTTAAAATTGTTGTAATATTTTTCTTATGTTTGTAAATATTTTTTTATTTTTTGTAACTTAGTTCTTTTTTATTTTTTGTACTTTAGCTAGTTTATTTAATTGTATTTATTTGTAGGAATTGTGTTTAATTAATTTATTGATAGTGTAGTGTTAGGTTAATTGTAGGTAATTGTAGGTAGTTTATTTAATTATTTTATTGATAGGGTAGTGTTAGGTTTAATTATATCTTAGGTTAGGATTTATTTTACAGGTAAATTTGTTATTATTTTAACTAGGTAACTATTAAATAGTTCTTAACTATTTAATAGCTATTGTACCTGGTTAAAATAATTACAAAGTTGCCTGTAAAATAAATATTAATCCTAAAATAGCTATAATATAATTATAATTTATATTGTAGCTATATTAGGATTTATTTTACAGGTAAGTATTTAGCTTTAAATAGGAATAAGTTATTTAATAAGAGTTAATTTATTTCGTTAGATGTAAATTATATTTAAGTTAGGGGGGTGTTAGTGTTAGGGTTAGACTTAGCTTTAGGGGTTAATACATTTATTAGAATAGCGGTGAGCTCCGGTCGTCAGATTAGGGGTTAATAATTGAAGTTAGGTGTCGGCGATGTTAGGGAGGGCAGATTAGGGGGTTAATACTATTTATTATAGGGTTAGTGAGGCGGGTTAGGGGTTAATAACTTTATTATAGTAGCGCTCAGGTCCGCTCGGCAGATTAGGGGTTAATAAGTGTAGGCAGGTGTCGGCGACGTTGAGGGGGGCAGATTAGGGGTTAATAAATATAATATAGGGGTCGGCGGTGTTAGGGGCAGCAGATTAGGGGTACATAGGGATAACGTAGGTGGCGGCGCTTTGCGGTCGGAAGATTAGGGGTTAATTATTTTAAGTAGCTGGCGGCGACGTTGTGGGGGGCAGGTTAGGGGTTAATAAATATAATACAGGGGTCGGCGGGGTTAGGGGCAGCAGATTAGGGGTACATAAGTATAACGTAGGTGGCGGTCGGCAGATTAGGGGTTAAAAATTTTAATCGAGTGGCGGCGATGTGGGGGGACCTCGGTTTAGGGGTACATAGGTAGTTTATGGGTGTTAGTGTACTTTAGAGTACAGTAGTTAAGAGCTTTATGAACCGGCGTTAGCCAGAAAGCTCTTAACTCCTGCTATTTTCAGGCGGCTGGAGTTTTGTCGTTAGAGCTCTAACGCTCACTTCAGAAACGACTCTAAATACCGGCGTTAGAAAGATCCCATTGAAAAGATAGGATACGCAAATGGCGTAGGGGGATCTGCGGTATGGAAAAGTCGCGGCTGAAAAGTGAGCGTTAGACCCTTTAATCACTGACTCCAAATACCAGCGGGCGGCCAAAACCAGGGTTAGGAGCCTCTAACGCTGGTTTTGACGGCTACCGCCGAACTCCAAATCTAGGCCGTAGTGTTTCATCAGTCTGTTGTTTGAATCAATTACAGATGAGATAGGAACAAGAGTCAACAGTGCCGTTTTTTCCCCCTTTTTTTTTGAAAAAAAGAAGGTAGTTTGTTTTCTTATAAAGTGGGTCATCTACTATCAGTTACTTGAGATCTGCATTGTGTGCTGTACATTTATTATCATGCTGTGATACGGGACTCCACATTTATTTGTAGCATAGTATTATACACATCCCTGTTAGATTACTTTCCCTCTTGCTGTTTCATTCGCCTCTTAATATTTTTATATTCATGTAGTCGTGACCAGGGTGACCCAGTTTTGCTTACTTGTCTGTCGGATCATGTATCTGTGTCCGATGCATCTTATGCTTTAGTGTCTCCTGTTGCTTAATCTGCTTGTCTGCCGGTGTCCCTGCTGTGTCGGGAGTTGCGCCACGTGGCGAAGATGGTGGCTCACACCGCTCCGTTGCGATTAAGTTTAGGTGCCGTACAGCTTGTGAGTGTCTGATTCACCCTCCAGCCTTCATTGTCCGTGTTCACCTCTCCTTCACTGAGTGATTCCTATAGCAGGAAAGTTCAATTTGCCCTCTATAGTAGTTAATTTGAGCAGTATGTAACGGAGCTCTGAGATTACAGCTCCATCTTAGTGCGGCTCCAGGCTCCGCCCCCCTGCATGTTATTTAAAGGGACAGTATACACCAATTTTCATATAACTGCATGTAATAGACACTCCTATAACGAATAATATGCACAGATCCAGTCTAAAACCTTTTAGAAACTTAATTTGAAGCTCCCAATTTAGCACTGTTGATAAGATTAGTTTGGAACACCCACTGAAAGGGGCTGATAGCAGAACCTCCCCCCTACCCCTGCATATGAAAAGACTGATTATACAAGCTGAAGCAATTTGAAGTCTGTATACATCAGTATACATCTAAAACTTTGGGGCTTGGTTAGGAGTCTGAAAATCAGCACACTGTTTTTTTAAAAATAAGCAAAACTATACATGGTTACAAAAACACCAACATATAGGCTATATAAATGGATCATCTACAAAACATTTATGCAACGAAAAATCTAGTGTACAATGTCCCTTTGCAGACATGAACAACTTGATACAGCCTCTGATTCGCTCTACACTGTGAATAATAATACAAATTAATCATTTGTATTGTGATGACCAAGGTTAACCAACCCTGATCCAGTAACTTGGCACAGAAAGGGTTATCAGATCCCTTCTACAGTCACTAATATGTCACAATCTAGCCACGTCAGGCAACCTTATGACTTAGTTCAGTGGGTGCAAGGGTTAACAACACTCTCTAGTCTGTACTAGACTTAAAAGAAATGCCCAAAACTCCCCTTTAATACCACCCACACTAAACTAACTATGCTGCCACCACTTATGATTTATTAAAGGGAAAATACTAAGGAAAAACCCAGACTTACACCTTAACTCTCAGAATACAATTTAGCAGAAAATAACGTAAAATATACAGTTCTAATACTCCAGTCTCTTTCAGTAACGCGGTTCAATTATTAGACAAAGGCCAAAGCTTAATAAATTAATTATTTATTATGCCAAAAATATTATGCACTATGCATTATTAATAAGAAAAAGTTGTTACAAGTAAAATTACACACAGCAAACAGTTTTTCAAAATAAAAAGAAGAAAATAGAAACCTCATACTGTACTAGTCTTTGGAATCTGTGCGCCAGGGAGATGGCATGAAGCAATGTGTCCTTACTCTGTAGAACAGCTTCCCTTGTAAGAATGACAAATACATTGTTAAAACAAAGGATTCTTATACATATTCTCCAGAGATCAAGTTGTCTGACCCCACCCTCTTTGAAGGGGCTGAGAAGCCCCTTATCTTTTACGACCACCAATAAACTCTAAGTCTATGCCTGAAATATTAGAACACGTCATAATTTCTGCTAGATAAATCCATCCATTTTCATATAGACAGAAAGGCAATCTCTTATTTACACTGTGGGAATCAATTTGATACCAAATATGACATGGTTGTCATATTTACCTTCATCTAATGTCATAACATGTTTTAAACAAATATCTGCATTATACCAATGTCCTTTTATTGAGCTCATCAGGATCTGGGGAGAGGGCACTGCTTATTGTCTCTGGAACCAATACTTTTATGGGCTTGCTGCCTTAATGACTATACAATAACAGTTATTCAAGTGGAACTCTGAAACAATTTATAATGGGGTCTGGTTTTATCACAAAAAAACAAACAACATAAACACAGGACACAGTTATTCTTGAAAAAACAAATTTTTTTTTAGCTCACAGGCTAAAGAGATTTAACCCCTTGGCAGCTATATCATGAGGTACTCGTGACATGTATAAATGCTAGTTTCATATGAAAGGAATATTAAACACCTCTTGCTTTTGTGGTCATCTCACTGTCTCTTGAGAAGCCAAAAACAAATTCTGCTGCCTAGGTCAAAATTCTGCAAATTATCTAAGCCAGCTATTTGTTTTGCAATGTGTTTAACCCTTTACTAATGGGAAGTGGTCTTACATATATTTTGCATTTTCATCTCCCCTCATGGGCGTAACATGAAGCTCAATAACAGAACACAGTGGCATCTAAAAAAAAGTATCTTTAGTAAGCAGGGTTTCCAGGTGACCGGTATTCATCCTGACAGTCTAGTATTTTAGCAGGCTGTCCAGTAAATTATATACAAAAATACATAGATCTTATTTCCAGACCTAAGTCTTGTTCACCTGAAACCTTTTTAGCTCCTTCATTGATAACTGAAATAATTTCTAAGGAATAGGATAAACCAGATATACCCTTTATCCTAGCAGCAAATTTTAAAAAGCTTTTGTATATAACTTATTACATTACTTTGTAATGTATTTTTGGTGTGTTTTGTGACACTTTGTAGTTTTGCGAAACTACATGAGTAACACAAGCTGGCATGCAAAATCAGATAAGAACAGTGTCTCTTTATAGCCTCAAATTATCCCATGTGCTGTGCTTTGAGCCAATCCAGAATCTTCACACATAGGCAACTCGTGGTCTTCTTATCTCGTCCATACAGCACTTGGGTGGTTTCTACTTAGCTAGAACACAGCTCTGAGGACACAGTAATCATTCTAGAGTAAATCTCAAGTGATTGCATTTACTTTCAACTCATAATATGAGGTAAACCCAACGAGGGCAAACACACACAATAAACCCCTTATCGCTTGCGAGCAAACATTTGCGCTCCACTCATAATCTAGCCCAAAATATCCAATCAAGTTTTTCCGATATTAAATGAAAATTTTGGAAACATTGGAATCGAGCCCTAAATCTTTTGCATCACTACTATATCCTTTTATGGCCCTTCTTATCTTCTCATTACATTTATACTTATTTGGCCACGTGAATATTTCTGTTGTTACTATTATTAAATGTACAGAGGTGTTGAAAGATTTACAATTTCATTTTTTGATTAACATTAATGTAAATGCACCAAGTGAAATAGCTCCACCTTTAAGGTGAAAATATTTCCATGCCAATTCTCATGTTTTAAAAAGTCCCACCAGCTATTTATGATTTCAATTAAATAAATAAAAACCAGGAGATGAGAATTATACAAATCTCCTTTTGACAGATGTGAGATATCCCACTTTATTTATGGACCTGTTTATTTCCTTTTTTATTATCTGTGTATTTATTGCTCTGGTTCGTTCCTTCCTCAATACAGTTTCCTAAAAAAAAATCTTTAGATGCCACTGCGTTCCATTATAACTGGGCTCCATGTAGTTCCATTCTTGTAGTTGAATTTAAAGGTATGTGCCCCCATAAGGGAAGAATATATGTAAAACATCTTACAATTATTAAAAACTGGAAAACAAATAGCTGATTTAGGCAATTCAAAGCATTGCCTGAAGGTTACATAATTTGCATATTGGCCGCTATAGGGAAGGTAGGATACTATAGATATGTAAACAATATTTTTCTCCTTGTAAGTCATTCCCTATAATAAGAGTTTTATATTTTAGATGTCCCAGTTATTGATGCCTCTTATAGAATACTATAGTTTACAGTAGTAAACTACAAGCTCTATTTTGTGGGGCCCACTGGTAAAGTTTGAGTCCTATACTATAAGCAGTTTAAGTCACCCTGGGGAAAAAAACTATACATAACAGAATTACTAGAGGACTATAAACATTATGACATTTTAACATAATCTACACTACAGTATTAAAATAAACCCACCAGAGAGCAACACATATTGGGGTCTATTTAAGAAGCAGCGGATGCTGCCTCCGACACACTCCACTTCAGTTCCGCCTGAAGCGGAAGTTAAGATGCAGCGGTCCTAAGACAAGAACTGCTGGTGCAATGATAAATGCCGACAGCGTATGCTGTCAGCATTTATCGATGTACGGCGGACATGATCCACTATATCAGATCATGTCCATCCGCACATTAATAAACGGACCCCATTGTGTTTTAAGGTAGTACAGCTTGATAGTGTATACTGAGAAAAGTCTCTTGATAACAAGATATTAAGAATGAGACAGAATTCCATAGACGCTATAGAAGAAGGTATCCAAGATAATGGCACCCATTGGTACAGTGAGGTAAAGAAATAAGTCAATTTAGAATATATTTTATGAAAATAGTTGAGCCACAGAATAAGAAATTAATTCCTCAGTGGGATATAATTTGTCATGTTGCTTCCATTCAAACCACTATTTTTTTTGTTACTTCTAGTAATATTCAACATCGAAACATTGTCAGGCTTTGATCTACTTATATATATCATAAGAATGTTGTATGATCTTTGTATTCCTTATGGTAAAAAATATAACCTCAGGATTAATGATTTAAGGTTATTTTGTATCACATCTGTGGCCTCACATTAAAAATTATACATATTATTTATGTTTCAAGCTTATATTCACTATCACCAAGATAACAAGTTGTGCGCTAAACCAGGTATGTAAATAACACAAAAAAATAGCAGTATCACACTCTCTATAGCGCTGCCATTACAAGTTACTGAAAAACCTTCTTTTGTTGTGCGGTATGATGCGTTATGCTCCATACCGCACAAAACCCAAGGCCTGACTTGACCTGCTCATGCACGTTTTACCCCATAGACATCAATGGAGAGAAAACTAACACCTGCGATCGCAGAGTGTCGATCGCCATAACGCAATCCCCATTGATGTCTATGGGGAAAAGAAAGCTATGTTAAAACCTAACACTCTAACATAAACCCCTAGTCTAAATACTCCTAATCCGCTGCCCACCGACACTAAATAAAGTTATTAAACCATAAACCGCTGCCCCCGACATCGCCAACACTAAATAAACCAGTTAACCCCTAAACCGCTGGGCCCTCACATTGCTACTACTATAATAGTTATTAAACCCTAAACCGCCGGCCCCCCACATCACTACTACTATAATAAAGTTATTAACCCCTAAAACGCTGGCCCCCCACATCGCTATTACTATAATAGTTATTAACCCCTAAAATGCCAGCCCTCCACATCGCAACACACTAAATTAAACTATTAACCCCTAAACCTAACTATACCCTATACTTTAAATTAAATTTACAATATAACTAGCTTAAAATAAATACCAACTTACCTGTGAAATAAAAAAAAAACTAAGATTAAACTTTAAATTAACTTAATATTACTATATTAAAAAAATAAAAATAATTAAAAATAAAAAACCTAAGTTACAAAATGAAAAAATCCTAACACTACAAAAAAATTAAAAAAATCTAACACTACAAAAAATACTCTAAAATTATGAAAAATAACAAAAAACCTAACATTACCAAAAATAACAAACACTAAAATTACGGGAAAAAAAAAAAAAAACACACTAAGATTACAAAAAGTAATAAATAATAAAAATTAAACCTAATCTAATAGCCCTATAAAAAAAAAGCCACACCAAAATAAAAAACCCCTATAACCTAACAATAAACTACCAATAGCCCTTTCAAGTCAGCCAATAGGATTTAAGCAGCTCTCATCCTATTGGCTGATTTGAGTTTCTCTGCCAATAGGAATGCCATGGTACCCCAATATAAAAGGGGTACCTTGCATTCAATCCTCAGTGTGCGGCGATGATAGTATGAAGAGGATCCTCCATGCTGGGTGGCTCCGCGGTCGCCGGTACTGTTCCGTGGTCACCTCCGCTCTGCTCCACCTTTGCCCTGGATGAAGATAAAAGAGGTCTCCGTGCTGGATGAAGATGTCGCGGCCTGGAAGAGGACCTTCACCGCCTGGAAGAAGACCTTCTCCGCCTGACTTCAGGAATGGTGGGTACCTATTTGGGGGATAGACTAAGTGTTTATTTTTTATTTTTTGGGGTGTTTTTTTTTTTTAGATTAGGGCTTTTTTATTTTAATGGGCAGTAAAAGAGCTAAATGCCCTTTTAAGGGCAATGACCCATACAAATGCCTCTTTAGGGGCAATGGGTAGCTTAGTTTTTTTTAGACTTAGGTTTTTTTATTTTGGGGTGTTGGTTGGGGGAGGAGGGTTTCACTATTAGGGGGGACTTTGTCATTTTTTAATGTAAAAGAGCTGTATAATTTAGGGCAATGTCCTACAAAAGGCACTTTTAAGGGCTATTGGTAGTTTATTGTTAGGTTAGGGGTGTTTTTATTTTGGGGTGGCTTTTTTTTTAAAGGGCAATTAGATTAAGTTTAATTTTTATTATTTTGGATAATTTCATTTAATATTTTTTGTAATCTTAGTGTTTTTTTATATTTCGTAATTTTAGTGTATTTTTTTGTAATGCTAGAATTTTTTTTATTTTTTCGCAGTATTTTTTTTGTTATTTTCTTTTCTTAAAATAGTTATGTTAAGTTTATTTATAGTTTAATCTTAATTTTTTTTAATTTCACAGGTAAGTTTTTATTTATTTTAAGATAGTTCTGTTGCAAATTTAATTTAAAGTTAGTGGGATAGGTTTAGGGGTTAATAGTTTAATTTAGTGATACACGATGTGGGGGGCCGGCAGTTTAGGGGTTAATATGTTTAGTTTAGTATTAGTGATGTGGGGGGCCGGTGGAATAGGGGTTAATAGGTTTATTATAGTAGTTGCGATGTGGGGGAGCGGTGGTTTAGGGGTTAATAGTTAGTTTATAGGTGTTAGTGTACTTTGTAACATTTTTGTTATTAGTTTTGTGAAACATTTTTGTTTCGCAAAATCCATAAATACTGGTCTCAGATAGCGAAATGGAGAGTTGCATAAAGGCTAAAACGCTTACGTTATAGGCTGTACCGCAGCGACTTGTAATATGGGAGACCTGCATATTCCGTGCTCAAAGGTCAATTTTTTAGCAGTATAGCCGTACCGCAAAACTTGTAATTTAGGTGTATGTGAGCCATTCTGTTTAGTCTTTTCTTATTATTTTGTTTCTTCCTAAGCTTCTAAACTAGACTTCATCTATGTTATCAATATCAATTTATGTTACTTAACAAGCAATTATTTTGCCAAGTCTGTATCACCATTCCTATCACAGTGCAAGATGATCTATGGTGTAATTATTTTGATCTTGCAGATGAAGGCAACAGGTTGAGAAGCGCAGACTTCCTGCACATTATTAGTCAGGTGGCTAATGGTATGGCTTATCTAGAAACCGAACACATAGTACACCGAGATCTGGCTGCTCGCAATGTCCTAGTGGGAGACAACCTCATCTGCAAAATTGCTGATTTTGGATTAGCCAGATTGCTCAAGGTTGGTTGTGTGGTACTTAGATTGTATTTTAGTATACTTTTTACATTCTTAACATTATATTCAACATTAACACACCCCAAGAGCAGGGTGAAAAAACAGAAATGCCTCTGAGCACAAAATAAGGGTAAAAGGAAAGGAATTTTACCAATTATGTATATAAAATGTAACTTTTATTAATGCTACTAAAAAGACAACATGGAAAAAATACACTGTTATCTGCCCAACAAGGTTAAAAACACTACGGTACTAGTTGTATTGGCATATTTTATTAAGGCGATTTATTAAGGCCGAATGCTGCTCCTTAACTCGTCCGCCGCCTCTGAGGCATACGATTGGCTGTTTATACAGATAATTCTCTAAGGGTGTTATTTAACTTAGTGATATAATTATATCTACAAGGCATATACTCCGTATACAAGGCATATACCCCGTATTTGTCTTATATATCTATAAGACATATACGGGGTATTGTAAAAAAACAGACTCTCATTATTATATTACAATTCCGGGTGTTAAATAAAACATATTTACTACAAATCCCTACTAGATCACAGTGTATGCATTTACACACTGTGGGGTAGATTTATCAAAGCTTCAACTGATAATACGCTGGAATCCCACATCAAATTCGACGCGAGATTGATCCCCCATAGTTAACATAGCGTTAAGATCGTCAAATGTTGAAATGTGTGATGTAATATACGCTCCCACAATATCAATCCAACGCAGATCGATGATTGCGTCATTCCAGATGTTTCTAATTCAAATTCGACTCTATTTGACCCTCTTCCCAATTTATCAAACATTTAACAGTTACGCTTGTGTCAATTCCGACGCAGCGTACTTATCGTTCAAACCACCACCCTTGAGGCCGCGAATGCCATAGAAATCAATGGGAGTCTGAAAACACAGAAAGGTTATGTTCGATGCTGCAAGACAATGAAGCATATTAGATAATAAAAGTAAATTAGAAACTTTATGAAAATTGTATACTCTTTCTAAATCAAACAATATTATTGCTCCAATTTTGGTGCGAAGAACGAAGTATTGCTCCAAATTTGGTGCAAAGTATTACTCCAAATTTGGTGCACTAGTAGATATAGGGATAAAAATGAAATACATTGCTACTTATGGATTATGTCACAGCTTTGTCTCTCATTACAAAGCAAGGGGACAATATTATTGCTCCAAACTTGGTGCACTAGTAGATATAGAGATAAAAATGAAATAAATACATAACATAATATAGCTAACTTCCTTTTTTTAAAAAAAAAAAAATCTATTTGCACCATGTTTAAGGCATGTAATATGAGTCCCACTCTCCACTTTGCACCAAATTTGATGCAACACTTTTCGCACCAAATTTGATACAATACTCATAAACAACCCACAAACTAGTGAAATTTTCCACCACTTTTGATTGGCAATAGCATAATCACATGATTTATGATATCAGCCAATCTGATTTAAATATACATTTTATACTATCACTAACTAATCAAATTGCTTGATACTTGTGTCATTGATCACTCATCAGAACTTGTAAGTGCCATTTGTTACATTGTGTATTATACTTTGAAAGTATGTATATGTGAAATTAGTATTAAAGTTAAACATTGATGATGACATTAGGACACACAGTGTAATATTTAAGACAATGATTTTAAAATTTGAATGATGTTTGATTCAATATCATCTTAAGATGATAGCTCAAAGGGATAGTTTACCTAACATTAAACTGTCATGATTCCGATACAGCAGAAATTAAAATCACCTCTTTACTGTCATGCTATTTTCAGAGTTTTTCTTCCTTCTCTTGAATTTAATTTTCATTAAGAAATGTCATCTTATATGCCAGCCCATTTTATAACACCTGTGTAGGGGTGGTGTTTAAAACTAGACTACAATCAGGAGAGGTTACACAGGTGCAGAGAGAAAACTGGCCCAGCTCTTAAAATATCCATTGATTGCAAATAAATACATATGATACCCTGATTACATGTTATATTTGCAATTATTTCTGCTCAGAATAATAATAAATTTACACTATATACATATAGTGGTATAAATAAACAAAGATATGAAAGACAATTGTATCTACTCATCTTTGCAACTTATTCTAAAAACTTTTCAGGATGACCTCTACTCTCCAAAAAGTAACAGAAATATCCCAATAAAATGGACAGCTCCAGAGGCTTTGAAGTTCTACAAGTACTCTATAAAATCAGATGTGTGGTCCTATGGGATTCTACTATATGAGGTATACACATTGGGCCAGCAGCCATACAAAGGTAAGGAAGGATCTCTTGAAAAAAACATTTGCATAAATGTTAATAAGTCAAATTATGGGATCTATTCTAATCAGTTAGAAAAGCCTTGGAATGTACCCCATGTGGCTTTTTCTCAGGTTTTTTGAAGTGACTCCAATCAGATACCTGTTTAGCATATTATATCTAGTGACTTTTCAGGTAAAATACCCTATCTTTTATAAATGGTGAGAGTCCATGGAAGCAAAGATACCCAACATACCAAGAGCTTTTAATTCCTCCCACTTCCCTGTCTATCAATTTGTCTCCACAGAAGATAGAGGGGCCGATAAATCATGGCCTGAATTGAGCCAAATACCCCTGTTTCCACGTGAGCCATGTCTGGCTTCAGGGGATCATGTCCACCAGACATTGATAAATCGGCCTCAGAAGGTGGAGAACTGAGGTGCTCCAGATTCTTCATTGACAAGGGTTCTCAGACCTACAGTACTTGAGACCTATTTTCCCCTCAGAGTGCTGGTAATAGAAATAGGACAGAGGAGAGTATGGAGTAGTAATAAAATCAATCGATATAGGAGTTATTTACAAGCCTACCTCTGGTGTTGCGGGGACCTGTCCCTTAGCCTCCTCCTGTCGAGTCATTGTTATACTCCACTGACATAGCCTATGCTGTTGCTTGCAAACACTGGATGGGCACTCTACTGGAAGCAGTCTTTTGGCAGCTGGGTAAGCACAGTAGAGTGGGTGCACATCAGGTAAATACCACAAGCACTCACTGCAGCAGGTACACCTTTACAATACATCATAGCCAGAGGACATTTATATTTGCCAGCTATTTACAGTAGCAAACCTTTGAACCATATAATATTCAATGTGCACTGGGGACAATGTCTTTGACAGTTAAGGACTTTTATGTGTATGATTTATTCTTTTTATTTCTTCCTATCGTTTTGTTTTTTTTCTTTAACTTCTACATAGCATTTTTTTTCAAAGCCAGACGCACCTTGATGAAACTTATGTTGCATTGGATTAATACAATGCATCACTAGGAGGGTGGGGACTTCCTTAGAACTATTCGCCTGCTTACTTGAGACACCAAGCATGATAGCGTCTCATACATGCAATTAGTTCTCTTGTGGACTTCCCTGTTGTACCTAAATTATTTTTTGTTTGTACCCTTTTAATAAATGCTTTTAAATTCATTATAGTTTCGCTCAGTCTTTTTCTTACATGGAGGATTTGTTTTTAGTCTGAAATACTGAGAGTTAAAGGGACAGTCTAGTATAAATTAAACTTTCATTATTCAGATAGGAATTTTAATTTTAATCAACTTTCCAATTTACTTTTATCATCAAATTTGCTTTTTTTCTCTTGGTATTCTTAGTTTAAACTAAACCTAGGTAGGCTTGTATGCTAATTTCTAAGCCTTTGGGGGCTGCCTCTTATCACATGCCTTTTAAATCTCTTTTCAACACAAAGAGACAGAAAGTACACGTGGGCTATATAGATAACACTGTGTTCAGGCACAGGGGGTTATTTAGGATTTAGCACAAAACAATGCTAAATTTAAGACAATAGATAATAAACAGTCACAGTCATGTGATCAGGGGGCTGGAAAAAGGTTCCTAGATACAAGGTAATCACAGAGGTAAAAAGTATATTAATATAACTGTGTTGGTTATGCAAAACTAGGGAATGGGTAATAAAGGGATTATCTATCTTTTAAAACAATAACAATTCTATGGTAGACTGTCCCTTTAAGTCATAGCTCTAGATTATGTTACTATGGTATTTTTTTTCTTGCCCATTGCATCTTTATCACTTTGCTTTGTAGCTTTTGTATCACTTTCAGAAGAGAATATTCTTTCAATATCGACAAATCCCTTTGTTTGTGCAAATTACACATTTCTGTTTGTTATTATTTAATTTTTTGTATAATTACATTATTACTATTACATTGTATTCATTTTCAACCATATGCATATTATATTTCTGCATTATCTTAAAGGGAAAGTAAGTTGAAAAGTTGTTTAAAATGTTATTCTCTATATGAATCATGAAAAGAAAAAAATTGGGTTTCATGTCCCTTTAAGCACAATACTGCAATATTGCTGTGCTTCTATATAATATACTGTGCTTCTGCACTTTCTTTATGTATTAAAGTTATTGCAGTCTTTGTGGGTGGTTATTTTGTGTGAATTTTATCTGTTACCTTTTATGTAAAGAATGAAACAAAGTGGAACTGTCCCCAATACTTTACAATCAGATCCTTTAGAACAGATCTACAGATAGTTTATTTGTTCAAATAAATTGTGTGCTTTGCATACTTGTTTCAGTGTGTGATTTTGCAGTCAAAATTTACACTGCGCAGTCGCCTTTGTGAAATAAAACATTTACAAATTTTCATGAAACTTCTGCAAATTGTATAGGTCTATAGTGAGCATTAGTGTGTGTAATTTGAAAGCCATACAATGCAATGCTTGTATTGAACACATGCTTGTGCATAGTCAATCTATGGCTACTTTTCCTTCTAGATGTCTATGTCTCTCCCTTATGTGTTCCACAAGAGGATTCAGCTGAATTTGCTCCAGGTTTTGGCGACTATGCCTCAGACATTTAAATTCAAATGTCTTTTTGCTGATAAACAATCTATAGTAGATACTTATTCTAATAAAGTTTCTCTAATTCTAAAACAGCTTAGATTTGTCCTCTGAAGGTGACTTAATTTTTGATGATCACAATTCTAATTCTGATCAGGACACCAAATCTGCTGTGGAATTTTGGGATTTAATACCTGAAATAGATGGTACAATTTCTAGTTTGGTTCATGAAACCAGGACTGTTGTTGGTGCATTCGGACTGGAGTTGGCTACCCCTGCCTTAGAGAATAGCACATTTTCAGACAGCTACTCTCTGGTGCCAGTCTGTGTCAGAAAAAACATTCTGAGGAATCTACTGTTAAAGATTAAGAATGGCTAATTTCTTTATTTGTGATGCTGTGGTAGATATCAGCTGTGTCAATGCTAAAAATTTGACTCTTAGGGGCCAATTTACCAAAGTACGGACGGACATGATACGATGTAGCATGCATACTCTGTCGGCATTTATCAATGCACAAGCAGTTCTGGGGAACTGCTTGTGCAATGCTGCCCCCTGCAGATTTGCGGCCGATAACAGGGGTTGTCAATCAGCCCGATCGTATAGGATCGGGCAGATTGAAGACTGCAGCCTCAGATGCAGTGGACAAGTTATGGAGCAGCAGTCTTTAGACCGCTGCTTTATAACTACTGTTTCTGACTAGCCTGAAGGCTCACGTGGAAACAGAGGCATCAAGATTCGGCCCCTTACTGTTATGACCAGAAGAGCTTTATGGTTAAAGTCTTGGTCTGCAGACATGATCTCTACGAGGTGTTGCTTTTCTCTTCCTTTTTACTGGGTTGGGCTACAGTCTGAGAGTGTCAAAGAGCACAAGGGCTTTGGTCTCTCAGGAGGTGAGGTTACTCATCAATGTCTTTGAACTCAATGTGATTTTCTTGGCTCTTCAGGCTTGGCCTCCTCAAAAGATGACAATATCTTCGTTTTTTTAATCAGGTAATGTCACAGCTGTGGTGTACATCAATCATAAGGGGGAAACTCACAGATTTTACCTTGGGCAGAGCAAAGTTACTGTTACAATTTCTGCAATCCACATTCCAGGAGTATACAATTAGGAGGCAGATTATTGGAGGGGAGGGGAATGGTCTCTTCATCAGGAGGTTTTCAGATTGTGAATCTGTGGGATACTCCAGAAATAGACCTTATGGCCTATTGTCCGAATGACAAACTTCCAAGATAGGAGGCGGCCCATTTTTTGTTCAGTACCCTGGATAGCACAGGCTGATTGGTGGCTACATTTAGCTACCAATCAGCAAGCGCTACCCAGGTGCTGAAACTAAAATGGGCTGGCTCCTAAGCTTTCATTCCTGCTTTTCAAATAAAGATACAAAGAGAACAAATAAAAAATGATAATAGGAGTAAATTAGAAAGTTGCTTAAAATTGCATGATCTATCTGAATCATGAAATAAAACATTTGGGTTTAGTATCCCTTTAAAAACACAAGATGTTTGGATGCGCCTATACTACCACCTCAGGGGTGATTAACTGTAAAAATGGATAGCACCACCAAGGGAGCAAAAGATAAAAAATAAATATAAATAAATAGGGAACAACCTGAAACAAATATCCCACACAAAGATTTAGATAAAAAATCTTAACGGGTTTATTCGTTTTCACAACAACTGAATAGTTAAAAAGCTACAAAGTACATAAGTTTCATTAATAAAAAAACCTTCTAAGAAAATCTTATAAAGAAAAAGTATGATCTATTGGGAAGTACGGTTACACTAAAATATCAACTATCAAACAAAGTTGGAGTCAGGGTATCATTTTCCAGTGTATATAGCAGCAGACAAATAATGCAAATGTTTATAAGCAAAAGACAGGTAATATATAGTAAAACTTATAGTAAAAACGTATAATTCCTTATTAACTGGCCAGTAACAGGAATAATCAATAAAAAAATGCCCCAGACTTAGTTATAAGTAAAAATAGGACCTTCAGGCAAAAGGAGAAAGCATCCGTAGGAGGATGCAGCCTTTATAACTTTCTAGCGATTACCGGTAAAAGCTTTAGACAAGCAGAGACACCCTTCCGCTGTTAGCTTTGAATTGGTTGTGGCACGTCCTTGAGCCCGGATTGCAAGAAGACTGTACCCCTTCAAAGGTCTTCTAGTTACTTTCTCGGATGTTTGGGAGCAAACTCTCTTCCCCGGTGTCCGTTGTTTAACATTTGCATTATTTGTCTGCTGCTATATACACTGGAAAATGAGACCCTGACTCCAACTTTGTTTGATACTTAGTTGATATTTAAGTGTAACCGTACTTCACAATAGATCATACTTTTTTTTTTAGATTCACCGCCAGCAGGGGGTGTCGGGTTGAATTCTGGTGATTCCTGTCCACCTGCTCAGAGCTCATTTATAACTTGATAAATGGGCCCCTTATAGTTTAACGTACAATCTAAATATTTGTGTTCTGTGGGTTAAACACATAGGATTAAAATGTTGAATATTTAAAGTAGCATACAATTCAAAATTGCCTTAAATATTTTCTTGCTATGGCCCTCTGCAAAAATATTTAATTAAAAAACACCATCATGTTCTCTCAAAATGTTTTTTTTTACACACTGCTTTCCTGGCATAGGCAGGTAATCTGGCATACTAGTGGATATATAGAAAAAAAAAGTTATCACAGAACATGTCATTAATTTTCCCATTGTGGCCTAGATTACGAGTGGAGCACAAAATTGCGCTTTCACAAGCACAATATTTGTGCTCCAGGGTAAATGTGCACTGGTATTACAAGTTAAGCTCACGAGAGAGCACTTTCATAGGTTTCAATGAGAGCCTCGTTCTCATGCTGTCAGACACAACAAAGAACCTAGTGCAACGCAGGGCGTAAGTCGCACAGTGTTGGGCAGCCAATTAAAAATATATATGTATAGGAATATGTACATATGTTTTTAGATGTGTATATAAACATATTAACACATAAATATATATGTATATAAGCAGATACATATATATTTAAAGTAAAAACACCCACATGCCCTCACTTTATCCCCTTATAACTGCTTTGTACAGTTTTGAAAAATATGGATGCTACTATTTTTTATTTTATAAAAGCAACTGTGCACTTTATTTTAAGGGCAATTAGGGGACATTTTTTTTAATTAACCAGAGGTCTGACCTCTGGTTAAGTGCGCAAAACACAAAATGCTCCAGCGAGCTCGTTGGAGCATTAACCAGCCACTTGTAATTTGCCCTTTTACGGGCGCACCTTAAAATAGCGCTCCTCTTGTAATCTAGCCCTGTGTGTGATGTCATCCTTACTATGAGCATTTTTGGATGTGTGTGCATGTGAGCATAGGTTTAAAATTAATTAAAATAAGATTTTTCTGGATTTGTGTGACTTCCAGTAAGACAAAATGAAATATGAACCTGCTTTATATTGTTACATTTTTTCTTTTCCTTTTTTCTTTTCAGGAATGACTAATCGTGAAGCTGTAGAAAATATCTCAAGTGGGTATAGACTTCCTCGTCCCCCAATTTGCAGCAAGGATGTTTACAACGTGATGTCATCCTGCTGGTTGGATGAACCTCAACATAGGCCTAGTTTTCAAGAGCTTGTGAAGAAGATCTCCATTATTCAACAGTCAACCCGGTGATCACCTATCTTGTAAATTCAACAGGAATTTACAGCGTTCTGCAGTCTCCATTCAACTACATAACTGAAATTAAGACAATGCACTTTTTGTACCTGTACAAGGCCTCGGTATTTCATATTGGAAGGAAGGCCTAAGATACATTTTAAAGACCCTCTTATACCTCAAAACAATGTGAGGATTGTTGAAATTTCAGTGAACTTTAATAGCAATTGCTATTTAAAAATAAATAAATAAGTTGCTATTGGAGAAGAGCATCTTTTTCATTACCAAAACTTTGATTATCTGTAATAAGTGTATGGTGTATAGACCTGGCAATAATTAAATGCATTTTCTCATCTAAGGTTTCCATTAAAAATAATCATATTGTATTTGAATTGGAAGTTTAAAGTACACTATTTAATATTTATTTTATCACAAATCTTAATGTATGTCCAATACGTTAAGTGAACATTAACAGTGTATGGATTTAGATGCTACATATTGCCCCGTGTTTCTGGTGAGCCTTAAGGCTCGGCAGAAACACACGTTATGAAGCAGCGGTCTGAAGACCGCTGCTTCATAACCTGTCTGCCTGCTCTGAGGCGGTGGACAGACATCGCCGAAAATCAACCCGATTCAATACCATTGGGTTGATTGACACCCCCTGCTGGTGGCATATTGGCCAAAAATCTGAAGGATCATGTCCGCTCGCACCATAATAAATAAATGGGCCTGATGATGATCTAAAGCTCTCCGTTCTGGTGAGATTATCTAATAAGTACTATGTGGTCCCTTTAATACATTTATAATGGAAAATACTAGCTTGAGATCTGTTTATCTGGATATGCAGGATTCTGGATCTGAAGGAGACACACATACATTACAATATAATGCTAAAAAAAATTCCCAAATATTTTGAGTAATTTCTCTCCATGCCGGTGACCTTTTGATTATCAGGTCATTTGTGTTAATGACTGTACTTCTTCAATATGGACCTCATTCCTCCCACAGCTATTGGTTTTGACTACATATTTTTATTAATTTTATTGACTTGTGCATGATTATGCATGTTGTTATTAAATTAACACAAGGCTGTCTAGACAAAGCCTTCTAAAAACATGTACCAACAAACTGTCATATACAAAGGATGTGCCCAATAGAAACTGTCAAATAATATGTGAACTAAATAAATATTCAAAGTCTATTGTTTGTATTTTATGTTATAGAAAAGTATCTTATTTTGCAGTGGTTCTCTATTTTAACCTATTGTAAGTACCTATAAGATAAAAGCTGCATAAAGTGAGTTATACATCACTACATATGCGGAACTGACCAATCACATTAAAGGTAATTGTACAACAAGAGGTATTTTCTCAGATGGGCACATTCCTTGGTGCAATAGTTAAAATAAACTTCCTACAACATTACATTCTGTGCAGCGAATGAGTAATTTTACTAAGGTATGTATAGACCCTTCTTAAGAAGTAATGTATTTTGGACTGTATATAATGTGTGTGCAGGTTAGTGAGTGATCAAATCAGTTGGCATAAGGTTAAAAAGTCATTATTTTGCCTAATTGTCATGTCTAATTACTTTTTACTTAAAGCTCCAGTGGTGAAAATTGTGAGAAACCATGAATATGAACTTTGATTTTGTGATCAATAGCTAGCTTGACCGCTATTCCTTAACTCGTCCGCCTGCTCTGAGGCGGCGGACAGCAATCCACCTGCTAGCGGCCAATCTGCAGGGAGCGGCATTGCACAAGCAGTTCACCAGCGCATGCTGACGGCATTTATTGATGTGCTGCGGACATGATTCGCTACAGTGGATCATGTCCGCTCGCACTTTAATAAATCGGCCCCTATGTAACTATTATGATTTAGATATAACACACAGGATGTGCAGATTATGACCAGTGTACAAAGGCAAAAGAAGTGGAGGCTGAAAGGGTGACAATACACTGTAAAAGATGAGGTCACTTGTGCCGACCAACAACAAAGCTCAAATTATAGGCAGCAGGACTGTGAGCGCACATGCTTAATTCTTCAAGGATGAGCACTGGTATGTTTCAGAAATCTGTTAAAATAAAAGCAACATAAGCACAGATGGATCAAGTAATACCAGTGGTCATACTAGGCCCTGTACAAGGTAAAATAATAAAAATAGTGGTCAAATAATAAAGAAACTTAAGATTCTGCACTCAAATCATTAGTAACCAATCTTTGGATTACATTCCAGTTAGAGCTGCAAGAAGCAGTTCACATAAGTTTTACGGATTCATTGTGATCCCAGTTCTTTAGAATTCACTTCTTATATTTTTTCTTTACTTTGCAACACAAAACAAACTTGTATATTGAGACCTCTCATTAAAAAGGACATGAAAGTTAAAATTGAACTTCCATGACTCCATGATACTTTTCAATATATTACTGTTATCAAATTTACTTTGTTCTATAGGTATAATTTGTTGAAAAGCATACATAGGTAGGCTCAAGAGCAGCAATGCACTTCTAGGGGCTAGCTGGTGATTGTGGCATATACCTCTTGCTATTGTAACTGCGCGGTAAAGTCCACAGCAAAATGGCCCCCTCCAGACGGAGAAATAGCTGTGCCGCGGGGAACTGCATGTGAAGTGGTTAGGGTAGAAAGGGTAGTACGATCGGGTTGATTGACAGCTCCCTGCTGGCGGCCCATTGGCCGTGAGTCAGCAGGGGGCAGCGTATTGCTCTCCGCATTCAGCGAGGTCTTGCGGACCTGATCCGCACGACCTTTAATAAATATGCCCCAATGTCTGCTTGTATTATAAGTTAAAAGTAAATGAGATTACTTGCATGCAATCAATTGCATTAAAAGCTCAAACTTCTTTTTACAATAGGGTTTTGTTGGAGGAGGGGGCAAAGAAATAGCTAAATTCCCGTCTAAGGGCAATGCCCAACCAAGTGCCCTTATGGGTTAATAGTGTAGCGGGGACTTTGCAGTGGGCTTTGTGGCCGTTTAGGGTTTAATTGTGTAGCAGGGTAGTTTGTGATGGGGTTGTGGCAGTTTATGGGTTAAAAGTGTAGAAGGGTAGTTTGCAATGGGATTGTGGCGGTTTAAGGGTTAATAGTGTAGCAGGGACTTTGTGGTGGGCTATGTGGTGATTTAGGGATTATTAGAGTAGGGGATTTATGGCGATTAGCGTTAGCGCAATTATGGTTGTTAGGTGCTCATCGGGTTAGTACATAAGCAAAATAAATTTACTTTCACCTTAATACGTGCAATACCCAAGGCACGCAAAGAGCAAAAGTGGAGCGGAGTTAGTGTGCAAGGGGGAGCAGTAATTACCACTCCACATGTAATCTAGCCCTGAGTGTTTTCTCTGTCTATCGTTGCATTTTAGCAAGGATTCTGTTACTTTTTTGATTGTTTATTTGAAACAAGTAAATGTATTTCTACTTTAATTTTGTTGTGCTATTTTCTTTACTTTTGTGAGCACCTGTTTTAACCAGGGATAGCACAAAGGTAACACTTAGCACTGAATAAAGGGAGGACACTACTTATGCTAAACAAAGCACTGATTATACATTAGGAAATATTTAGCTTCCATTGTTAATGACTTGTTAGTTGCTAAATATATCATACACTGGCAGAGAAGAAGATATCAGTCATCACACACAGGACAAACAAACTCCATCACATCAGGGGACAAACACTTTGTAGAAGATGATCAGCCTCCCTAGTCTCATTTCAACAGAAACAGTCCAGGTTCAACACTGTGATGATACCCAAAAGTAATACTGAATCAGAATTTCATTCTACATATCTCTCTGCTTGTATGGTGTCCGAGAAACAGTTGTGACCTGCCCGAAGCAATCTGCCCCCCTTCCATAGAATCACAGAATTAACTTTTTATTACAGAACTATAAACAATATATTAACAAGCAGTGACATTGCTACTTTATTTAGTTAGTCATTATAAAGGTAGTTTCTCATAGCGCTATGCAATACTGAAAGCCTATATTGTTTCTGGTGTGCACTGAGCAGGAATGTAAACAAAGCCTTATTTCCAATGCATTAGCTGGCCTGCAATTATTTGTGTTCTCTAAAAGCAAAATGTTAATATGAAGTGCTAATACATTAACTGTTTGATTAAGTATGTGTGCGTGGGATCATGAAATGTTTACACCACCTCTTACAGGATTTTACAGTTCTCAGTGTAGCAGGAAGATCCTTTAGAGAAAATCTCTTTGTAGATACTGAATTTTTATCATGTATATTTTTAAGAGTAACATTATTATTATTATTATTATTATCGGTTATTTGTAGAGCGCCAACAGATTCCGCAGCGCTATAAACAAAGGGGGAGTACAATAAAACAATTATAGGGATCAAATGGGTAGAGGGCCCTGCCAAGAGTTGCACTGTTGTAGTCAGCTCTTGAGAAGGTGATCAACAAACAGCTGGACTCTTAGGCTTACATGCTAAGGGGGTTCAGGGGATAGGAATGGAGGAGAGGAACTGGTATAAAGAAAGGTTAGCGTAGGTTGTATGCATCCCTGAACAGTAGAGTCTTTAGGGAGCACTTGAAGCTTTTAAAACTAGAAGAGAGTCTTGTGGAGCGAGGCAGAGAGTTCCACAAGATGGGAGCCAGTCTGGAGAAGTCCTGTAAACGGGAGAGTGATGAGGTGACAAGAGAGGAGGAGAGTAGGAGGTCATGAGCAGAGTGAAGGGGACGGGAGGGAGAGTATCTGGAGACAAGGTCTGAGATATAGGGGGGAGCAGTGCAGTTGAGGGCTTTGTATGTCAGAATGAGAATTTTGTGTTTGATCCTAGAGGCAAGAGGAAGCCAGTGAAGGGATTGGCAGAGAGGCGCAGCAGATGAAGAGCACCGTGTAAGGAAGATGAGTCTGGCAGAGGCATTCATTATGAATTGTAAAGGAGCTAGGCGGCAGGTGGGGAGACCAGAGAGGACAGAGTTGCAGTAATCAAGGCGGGAAAGAATGAGAGAGTTGATTAAAATCTAAGTTGTGTCTTGTGTAAGGAAGTGTCTAATTTTAGAGATGTTTTTAAGGTGGATGCAGCAAGCTTTAGCCAAGGACTAAATGTGAGGAGTGAAAGAAAGATCTGAGTCAAATGTGACCCCGAGACATCGGGCATGCGGGGTAGGGGTAATGATGGAGTTGTCGACAGTTATAGAGAGATTGGGGGTGGAGAGTTTTGAGGAAGGGGGGAAAATAAGGAGCTCAGTTTTGGAGAGATTTAGCTTGAGGTAGTGAGAGGACATCCAGTTAGAGATGTGAGAAAGACAGTTAGTGACATGGGTTAGCAAGGAAGGAGATAGGTCTGGTGCAGAGAAGTAGATTTGGGTGTCATTGGCATACAAATGATATTGTAAACCGTGGGACTTTATTAGGGAACCTAGTGATGACGTGTAGATTTAGAAGAGAAGTGGACCGAGGACAGAGCCTTGCGGTACTCCGACAGAAAGTGGTGAGGGGGCAGAGGAGGCCCCAAAGAAGGCTACACTAAAGTTACGGATTGACAGGTAGGAAGAGAGCCACGAGAGGGCTGTGTCACAGATGCTGAAGGATTGGAGGGTTTGGAGCAAAAGAGGGTGGTCAACAGTGTCAAAGGCTGCGGACAGATCAAGGAGGATAAACAGAGAGAAGTGGCCTTTTGATTTTGCTGTAAGTAGGTCATTGGTAACCTTAACAATTGCTCTGTGGAGTGATGGGGACGAAATCCAGATTGCAGTGGGTCAAGGAGGGAGTTTATTGTAAGGAAATGGGATAGGCGTGCATAAACTAGTTTTTCGAGAAGCTTTGATGCAAGAGGGAGGAGGGAAATAGGGCGGTAGTTGGATGGGGAGGTAGGATCAAGGGAAGGTTTTTCGAGGATAGGTGTGACCAGTGCATGTTTCAGCAATGAGGGAAATATACCGGTGCTGAGGGAGAGGTTGAAAGTGTGTGTGAGTATAGGGGTGAGGGTAGCAGAGAGAGAGGGGACTAGCTGTGAGGGGATAGGGTCAAGGGGACAGGTAGTGAGGTGAGAGCGCAGTATAAGTGCCGAAACTTCTTCCTCAGTGACAGGGGACACTTTGTAACATACAACGCTTAGAAGTTGAGCGCACAATATCACTTCCGCGAAAGCGATATTTGCGCTCAACTTAGTAATACAAGTGCATGCAAATGTGTGCTGGTATTACAAGTGAGGTGCAATGTGAACACAACCTCACGTTCGCATTGCACGGAAGCATTGCGCTCACAAAAGTGCACTTCCATAGGCTCCAATGGAAGCTTCAGAACTTGCGCAGCGAAGGGGCAAATATAAACACATATGTATAGGAATATATACATATATATTTATGTGTTAATATGTATATACATATATTATCACATAAATATATATGTATTTATACATATACATATATTTATTGTCAACACACAGTTCCCATAGACCGCAATATAAAGGCCCTTTTCATTGCTGTTTTTTTTTCTAACACCCCACTCCCACCAACTTTAGCCCCCCAAAACTGCTTAGTGCAGTTTTTTTTTAATAGCAACATACTTAGGGACATCACACATTTTTTGGGGGGCAATTGGGGGACATTTAAAAAATTAACCAGAGGTTTGACCTCTGGTTAAATTTTTGGAGCACTAATTGCTACCACAAGCTTGCGGTAGCAATAACCAGCCACTTGTAATGGCTGGTTATTTATTGCGAATTTGCCCTTTTGATTGCGGGCGCACAATAAATTAGCACTCTAATTGTAATCTAGCCATAAGTTTTTTCACTATGTAAGTGTTTTTGTAAATGCAGTCTCTGCTTTTCTGATCATGTTTTTATCCGTATCTGCAGTATATCTAATTATATAGTGCTTGTTTAACAGTCAGGCCAAAATAACATACTGAATGTGTACATATTGTATAGAATATACAGGTGTTTTGTGTATATGGATTCTTGTTTTATAAACTTGATATAATTTTTTGCATAAGTTTATATATTTCAGTATGAATTAAAACCGGACTTCCGGATTCATTCCTTTGTCTTTCAGGAGATTGGGAGTTTTTCTTTTCATAAGAAACAGATACCTCCTAATTGATCAGCTAACCTGAACCTCTTTGGGAAGAGTCCCATGATGCAGGAATTATCTAAGTAAGCGTGGAAGCTGAAGGTTGTACGTTTTAATCCAACTATGGCTGCTTGTTTTAAAAGAGAGGAGACGCCTGTTACAGTGACTGGTTTTATGTTTGTCTCCAGGGCTGTAGGACATTGCTTTGGTTGTCCCTGTTTTTGTCTCAACACTGAACCAGATCTTTATGCCAAGAAATAAGGGTATTTTCTTTATTATTTTAGGCTTAAGAATTCTAGACTGTATTATAAGGGTACTTGGTCTCAATTTGTAAGCATTTTGAATTAGGATCTATACCAGATCCTTATCCACTAGGATTTCCTATGCTTGCTCTGGTTGGCATTCTTAGACGTTCACTGTTTGTTGTCGTCTTTCTGTTTCATTTGGATGCGGCTCCTTCTCTTTTTGATAAGGTTCTAGGGATATTGTTGACGGTAATCAGTGTTTATGGGTTCTTATTTGTCCCGTATCAGGCTTTTTTATTTATGGTCTTAAAACTATGCCCATATCCAGCTTAGAGGGTGTCTTTTCTAAGAGACATTAAGATTCTATCCTAATGTGCTTATTCCTGGTGGATTCATGCAGAATTATACTTCAGAGGGTGTCTGTCCTAGAATTCTGCTTCTTTTCCATCAGTAGCTCACTGCATTTGCAACCCTTATTTTTCTGTTTTGGCACAATCAGTGGTTAGAGGTTTTCTGCAACTGGTTTAGCAGTTTTCTCTTTATTTGTCTGTATTTTTCCTCATAGAGCGTAAGGAGTCTGGTATCCTTTAGAGGCTAAGTTAACAGTTTTTGTTTGAAACTGTGCGATTCTACAAGCTTTTTTAATCATTGTCCATCTTAAAAGTTTTATCTTTGTGTTTTTTTGTAGGCCTCATTGGCCTTATCATCTGTGATGAAGGTCAAATATAGGCACAGTATCATGGAGTTAAGATAGGATTAAGGAGGTAATGTGTGTAACCTCGGTGCTGCCCCTTTAAAATGATATCAAGAGTAAGGGAAAGGAAATAGGAGGATTATGGAGGGGGTATAAAGCACTCTTACACCTATCGTTTGTGATAAGCTGTAAAGTTACAGCAAAAATTACCTGCTAGCGAATAATAAGTGGTGATATAAGTAGATTAAAAACTATAATCTTTAATGAATAATTTAAAATAAGTTAGTGACTAAGGTGATAAACATCACCTATCATTACCCACACAAGTAATTTACCAAGAAATATACTACAAATCCTGCACTGCCGCTATCATGACACCCCCCTGTGTTCCTGGCCGATATCAGGAACCGTCGGCTTCAGGTGTTAGGGGTAGCATGAGGCAACAGTTAATGCAGTCAAAAATGGTAGTATAAGCTTAGTAATCAAAATGATATAAAAACAAGTAGAACTACACAAACATGTTTCGGCTGTTACATAGCCTTTCTCAATGTGATTCTGTATGTGAACTGACAATCTGTACGATCTAAACACTTGCGGTTTTATAACACACAATACAAGGCATCTGAAAGAACGTTTCCATCCAATCAGGAACTAATCCATGATTTTAATAACTTGCATACACAAAAGTAACGGTAATACATCCACTGAGTGTCTGTTGGCATTAGTAGCAGACACGGTACATTTTACAATAATAACCATTTTTCAGATGCCCTGTATTGTGTGTTATAAAACCGTTTAGATTGTACAGATGTACATATAACCTAGTCAAGACTGATATATTAACAGTCCGTTTTCGCCTAGGAGTTGTGCACTGTAAAGCAATTTGTGATAGGTAAAAGATTGTAACGCTTTCATCCAATTAAGAGCCTACTACAAATGGTAATAAGGATTTAGATCAACAAAGGACACAGATAGGTTATCCTAGAGGTGTGCACAATAGTCCTCTGCTGATTGGTTTAGCATCTCCTCACTGTGGGTTTAAAAGGCAGCATCCGGCAGTGAATTGGCTTGTCAGTTCACATACAGAATCACATTGAGAAAGGCTGTGTAACAGCCGAAACATGTTTGTGTAGTTCTACTTGTTTTTATATCATTTTGATTACTAAGCTTATACTACCATTTTTGACTGCATTAACTGTTGCCTCATGCTACCCCTGACACCTGAAGCCGACGGTTTCTGATATCGGCCAGGAACACAGGGGGGTGTCATGATAGCGGCAGTGCAGGATTTGTAGTATATTTCTTGGTAAATTACTTGTGTGGGTAATGATAGGTGATGTTTATCACCTTAGTCACTAACTTATTTTAAATTATTCATTAAAGATTATAGTTTTTAATCTACTTATATCACCACTTATTATTCGCTAGCAGGTAATTTTTGCTGTAACTTTACAGCTTATCACAAACAATAGGTGTAAGAGTGCTTTATACCCCCTCCATAATCCTCCTATTTCCTTTCCCTTACTCTCCTTATCATCTGTGGTCAGACCACTTAAGGTCTGTTTTTTCCATCTGGATCTCAAGTCTGGAACTTGATGGCATGAAATTTGGTCGCTTGAGCTTTAGGCATAGGGGTTTTTCTGATTTTGTGATTAAAACCCTGATTCAGCCTTGTAAGCCTGTAACAAAGAACATCTGGAAGGTTTTTTATTTCACAATGTTTTAATCATGGGTTTTTATGGCATTCTTTCAGAATTCATAGGATTCTACAGGTTTTTTTTTTGGCAGGATGGTCTAGATAAGGTTCTAACTGCCAATATTCTAAGGGGCTGTTTTTCTGCTTTTTCAGTTTTGTTCCACAGAAAGCGTACTAATCTTCCTGATGTTAAATGTTTTGTTTAGGCTCTGGTTCATATTAATCTGTTATCAAGCTCATTTCTCCTTCATAGAATCATTTTCTGGTGTTAAGGGTATTTCAGGCTCCTACTTTCTGAATCTATGCATAGACTGGTAATTTTTCTTGGAAAGTGTTATTTCTTTTGGCTATTTCTTCTGATCAAAGAGTTTCTTGTTTCATCAAGATAAGGCTGTTTTTTCAGTCTTCATTGTGATTTCTTTTTAAAGGTAATTTCTTCAGACAACTTCAGATGTGAGATTGTTGTTCCTTCTTTGTGTCCTTTTTCTAGGTATGCTTCTGAGAGATCTTTGCATTACTTTGGATATTGTTTGGGCACTTGAATATTTCATTGCTGCTACTAGGATTTTATATAAACTTTTAGGGGACGATTTATCAAGGCGTGAATCTCAACATATTTGCTATGGGCTATACGCTCGCCATACATCGCTGGCGCAAATCTACATTCGACGGCCTTATTTATCAACAAGTCTGTCAAAAATATGCGTGGCAAGTCCGGTGCAATTAGCAACAGACTGTTGATAAATAAGAGTCATTGATGTCGTGGATATCCTTATGTATCAAATGATCTACCCTCCATGAAATAAAGATAGTTTTATCTTCTTCTTTCAACTTCATTCCTGTCCATGAACAAGCAAATTATTCTAAAGCTAATCTTTTATTTTTCATCTATTTATGTCCTTGAAATAGCTATATTTATACCTTAACAAACAATAAATATCATAGAAATGTACCTGCGTGTATATATATTTTTTGCAAAAAGCTTCTATCTTACTTTTTATACTCAATTTTATGATTCTTAATGCTCAAATATGTACCTTTATCTTTGCACATACTTGTGTGTATATATGTGTATATATGTGTGTGTTAAAATCATGGGCTGGCCTTTTAGATTAAACCTTTAAATTCTAAATCAGTTCAAGAGAAGGAATCAAACAATGATAATAGGAAAATATTATAGAAGTGATTATCATTACTGCTTTATCTGAACCATGCCAGTTTAATTTTATGTAGCCTATGGCCTCTATTTATCAAGCTGTCAACCGCAAATATGCTGGAATTCCGCAGCGTATTTGTGGCGAGCCTGATTCGCCTTAGTTATCAAACCCTACAGACCGGCAAAAGTAGAATTTAGTGACATAACATACGATCCGCCGGACTCAGTCCGACACAGATCGATGCTTACATCACTACAGATGTTCTGAACGCAAGTTCGGCACAATCTGACTACTTTTGGAAGTTATCAAATTCCTACCAGGTACGCTTGGCACTTTTCCGGCCCTGCGTACCTGGTTTTCAATGCCATAGGAATCAATGGAAGTTGGAAAGCAGCGAAAGCTCATGTTCGCTGCTGCCCGATATCCCATTGATTCCTATGGTAAATGTCTACATCTAACACCCTAACATGTACCCCGAGTCTAAACACCCCTAATCTGGCCCCCCCCCTACACCGCCGCCATCTACATTATACTTATTAACCCCTAATCTGCCGCCCCTACACCGCCACAACTAAATAAAGTGTTTAACCCCTAAACTGCCGCTCCCGGAGCCCACCGTCACCTACATTATACTTATTAACCGTTAATCTGCCCCCCCCCCCCTTATACAGCCGCAACTCTAATAAATGTATTAACCCCTAAACCACCGCTCCCGGAGCCAACCACAACTCTAATAAAGTGTTTAACCCCTAATCTGCCCCCCCCCTACACCGCCGCCACCTACCTACATTTATTAACCCCTAATCTGCCACCCCCAACGTCGCCGACACTATATTAAATTTATTAACCCCTAAACCTAAGTCTAACCCTAACACCCACTAACGTAAATATAATTTAAATATATCTAAATAAAATTACTATCATTAAATAAATTATTCCTATTTAAAACTAAATACTTACCTATAAAATAAACCATAAGCTAGCTACAATATAACTAGCTAGCTTAGGGTTTATTTTTATTTTACAGGCAACTTTGTATATATTTTAACTAGGTACAATAGTTATTAACTATTTAATAACTTCCTAGTTAAAATAAATACAAATTTACCTGTAAAATAAAACCTAACCTAAGTTACAATTACACCTAACACTACACTATAATTAAATAAATTCCCTAAACTAAATACAATTAAATACAATTAAAAACAATTATCTAAAGTACAAAAAAACAAACACTAAATTACAGAAAATAATACAATAATTACAATTTTTTTTTAAACTAATTACACCTAATCTAATCCCCCTAATAAAATAAAAAGCCCCCCAAAATAATAAAAAGCCCTACCCTATACTAAATTACAAATAGCCTTTAAAAGGGCCTTTTGCAGGGCATTGCCCAAAAGTAATCAGCTCTATTACCTGTAAAAAAAAGTACAATACCCCCCCCCAACATTAAAACCCACCACCCACACACCCAACACTACTCTAAAACCCACCCAATATCCCTTTAAAAAAACCTAACACTAACCCCCTGAAGATCACCCTACCTTGAGACGTCTTCACCCAGCTGGGCAGTCCTCCACAAAGCCGGCCAGAAGAGATCCTCCATCTGGCAGAAGTCTTCATCCATGCGGCATCTTCTATCTTCATCCATCCAGCACGGAGCGGCTCCATCTTCAAGACATCCGACGCGGAGCATCCTCTTCATCCGGAGTCTTATTGAACAATGACGGGCCCTTTAAGTGACGTCATCCAAGATGGCGTCCCTTCAATTCCGATTGGCTGATAGAATTCTATCAGCCAATCTGAATTAAGGTAGGAAAAATCCTATTGGCTGATGCAATCAGCCAATAGTATTGAGGTCGCATTCTATTGGCTGTTCCAATCAGCCAATAGAATGCAAGCTCAATCCTATTGGCTGATTGGATCAGCCAATAGGATTGAAGTTCAATCCTATTGGCTGATTGCATCACCCAATAGGATTTTTCCTACCTTAATTTCGATTGGCTGATAGAATTCTAGGATGACGTCACTTAAAGGGCCCGTCATTGTTCAAGAAGACTCCGGATGAAGAGGATGCTCCGCGGTGGATGGATCAAGATAGAAGATGCCGCCTGGATGAAGACTTCTGCCCGTCTGGAAGACCTCTTCTTCCCGGCTTCGATGAAGACTTCTGCCAGTTTGGAACACCACTTCCACCACTTAGTTTTTTTTAAGGGGGGATTGGGTGGGTTTTAGAGTAGGGTTGGGTGTTTGGGTGGTGGGTTTTAATGTTGGGGGGTATTGTACTTTTTTTTTACAGGTAAAAGAGCTGATTAATTGTAATTATTTTATTATTTTCTGTAATTTAGTGGTTTTTTTTTGTACTTTAGATAATTGTTTTTAATTGTAATTAATTGTAGTTAGTTTAGGTAATTAATTTAATTATAGTGTAGTGTTAGGTGTAATTGTAACTTAGGTTAGGTTTTATTTTATAGGTATATTTGTATTTATTCTAACTAGGAAGTTATTAAATAGTTAATAACTATTTAATAACTATTCTACCTAGTTAAAATAAATACAAAGTTGCCTGTAAAATAAAAATAAATCCTAAGATAGCTATAATGTAACTATTAGTTATATTGTAGCTAGCTTAGGGTTTATTTTATAGGTAAGTATTTAGTTTTAAAAAAGAATAATTTATTTCGATTTATTTAAATTATATTTAAGTTAGGGGGTGTTAGGGTTAGTGTTAGACTTAGGTTTAGGGGTTAATACATTTAATATAGTGGCAGTGGTGTAGGGGAGGGCAGATTAGGGGTTAATAAATATAATGTAGGTGGCGGCGGTGTAGGGGGGCAGATTAGGGGTTAATAAATATAATGTAGGTGGTGGCGGGCTCCGGGAGCGGCGGTTTAGGGGTTAAACACTTTATTTAGTTGCGGCGGGGTCCGGGAGCGGCAGGATAGGGGTTAATACTTTTATTAGAGTTGCGGTGGGCTCTGGGAGCAGCAGTTTAGGGGTTAATATTTTTATTTAGGTGCGGCGGGGTCCGGGAGCGGTGGTTTAGGGGGTAAACAGTATAGTATAGTGTGGGTGTTTAGTGACAGGGTACCAAGAAAGCTGTAAAAAAGCCGAAGAGCAGCGAGATCGATGACTGTTAGTTACCAACAGTCCGCTACTCATAGCACCGTACTTGGTGCGCAGCTTTTTGACAGCTTTTTTGATAATTTTGGAGAACGTATTCAGGTCCGCGGCAGCGATCTTAGGCGAACTTGCCGTTGAATGCAAGAAAGTCGACGGCTTGATAAGTAGGGGCCTATGCCTTTATGCTTAATAGTATATTGAATCAAACATCATTTGCAGATTTTATTTGATTATAATACTCAAAAATGTCACTTACAATTTTCGACAGTTTTTGCGTAGTCAAAGGTCACTATATTGCCTTATACATATTCCCTGTGTCATATTTATCCCAGATATGCGGTACGTGCGTCCCATCATCTCATGGATGTTATAATCCCTTTTTTTTGTCATCTCTAACAGTAACTACTACAGCAAGACCAATTCCACAAGTATTGACCAATTTGATTTGTTATAGAGAGTAGAAAATGTATATTAACTTTTGATTTGTTTATTTAATTTATCACATGTTTATGCATTTCCCAATAAAATATGGTTGATAATTGACTTATTTGATGGTTTTTAGAAGTTGGAGTATTGTGTGGAAGAAGGAGCAGAAATGTTGTGAAAGTTCTTTCAACGATGGAGTAGTTGTTCCATGCGTTAAACATAACACAAAAAAATGTATTAACAAATTAATTATACTCTTTGGTAATCTAAATATATTATATAATATCTCTTTTGTTCTCTTTAATCCCTATATGTTTGACAGCATCTTCTAGTGAAAGGAGTTCATCCCTTTCACTCAAAGGATATAGACCAATTCTTGGGAGAAATACTCTTGGCACTCTTATGCGTCTTTGTTGACGCACATCTACTTGTGCAGCCTGTTGCTGGTTTATTAATCTCCTCCTTCGGCGTCTGAAAACTCAGGGACTGTGTTCCTTTCTTTCATTTCTGTATAAATAATTTGTCCCCTTGCTTTGTAATGAACTTTATGACAGAGAGATGAAACATAACCCATAAGGGTAACATCTCCCTACTTGATTTTTTTAGTAATAAGGGCAGATCTTAATATATTTTGTTATCACAAAAGGTAAAAGGGACATTTTTATTAAACTTCATGATTCAGATGGTTCATTAATATCCTCCTTCCGCGTCATAAAAGTATTGCAAATCTAGAATTTTTCTGCATGTTCATTGTTAAATGTCTGCAAAGACAAACAGCATAAAAAACTTTTCAGACTATAAATGATTGCTATGGCATTTGTGGCCTCAGAGGTGGCAGTTTGAAAGATAGGTACGCTACGTCGGAATAGACGCGAGCGTAAATGTTGAATGTTTGATAAATTGGTGAGAGGGTCAAATAGAGTAGAATATGAAGGCGGATCATCAGTAATACGCTCAAATAGAGTCAAATTATATGACATTGATAATTGAACAAAGCATGAGAGTATAAATTGATTGATCACCATCCTGCATTTGTTTTTAGCAGAAAAGGAGTTCAGAACTTTGTCAGTCTGTTTTTTCCAGTGATTACAACGGTAAAATGCATAAACTCTTATTACCATAAAGCTCGGAATTGTTACTTTTAGAAAACAAAGCGAAATATGCATCATTAATCTCCTTATTTTGTAATCCATAAACCAAACGCTTATAATTAAAGACAAACAAAATGGCAATATTGTGTTTGTTAGTTTTTATTTACAATTACATCACAGGTTAAAGGGTCTCTGTGTTAACCCCTTCACTACTGGGAATTTCAGAGAGAAACTTTCCCAAAGTACCGGAGGATTTTAAGCATTTTTTCCCTATAACTCTGTTTAAACAGAAATATAGCTTTTGATTTATTTACCTATGAAAGCTATATATATTTTTAAAGTAGATAACCCAAGTTAATGATCTAGGTTCATTTTGGTATGTTTGATGCCAATATGTGGCCACCAGAAACGATCATATAAAAAGAAAATGTTAACTTTTTCGCAAACTTTAATTTTCTCACTGAAATTATTTACACACAACTACTACAGTCATATGTGATATATGAGGTCCAGAAATAGCAGACATGCATGGCTTTCCCATTGCTATTTGGCAATTAGAATGATGCTAATTGCAGCTGTGCACCTTACAGTGAAGGGGTTAATCAGTAAGCTTGTAAGGTTAAGGTAGAGATTACCTTCCCACCTGAAGTCTCCCACTCCCTGATCCCTCCCAAACAGCTCTCTTCCCTTCCTCACCCCCCCCCCCCCCACACACACACACACATGGTGGTCACCACCATCTTAGGGTTTTTTTTCTCCCAGTCTAGTGATCACTCCTCAACCCTCCCACCTCTCTGATCCCTCCTACTGAGCTCTGTTACCCTATGAAGACAGGTGCCTGCAGCTCAGGAACATCAGCTCTCGGCTGTCACTTGACAGTCGATGCTGCTGAAGCTTTCTGAAGCTGTGACGTATATATACATTATGCAGTATGATGGGCTTCATACTACAATGTATATATTTACATCATATTGGGTCAAGTGGTTAAGTCATCCCCCTGAATAATGTGTAGTGATATTAAAGGGTGATTTGCCATTACAGGGACACTGAACACAATTTTTTTTTTCTTGATTCAGATAGAGCATGCACTTTTAAGCAACTTTATAATTTACTCCTATTATCAATTTTTCTTCGTTCTCTTGCTATCTTTATTTAAAAAAACAAAATTTATGCTTACCTGATAAATTCCTTTCTCCTGTAGTGTGGTCAGTCCACGGGTCATCATTACTTCTGGGATATTAACTCCTCCCCAACAGGAAGTGCAAGAGGATTCACCCAGCAGAGCTGCTATATAGCTCCTCCCCTCTACGTCACCTCCAGTCATTCGACCAAGGACCAACGAGAAAGGAGAAGCCAAAGGGTGTAGTGGTGACTGGAGTATAATTCAAACAATTTTTACCTGCCATAAAAAACAGGGCGGGCCGTGGACTGACCACACTACAGGAGAAAGGAATTTATCAGGTAAGCATAAATTTTGTTTTCTCCTGTTAAGTGTGGTCAGTCCACGGGTCATCATTACTTCTGGGATACCAATACCAAAGCTAAAGTACACGGATGACGGGAGGGACAGGCAGGCTCTTTATACGGAAGGAACCACTGCCTGAAGAACCTTTCTCCCAAAAAGAGCCTCCGAAGAAGCAAAAGTGTCAAATTTGTAAAATTTGGAAAAAGTATGAAGAGAAGACCAAGTTGCAGCCTTGCAAATCTGTTCAACAGAAGCCTCATTCTTAAAGGCCCAAGTGGAAGCCACAGCTCTAGTAGAATGTGCTGTAATTCTTTCAGGAGGCTGCTGTCCAGCAGTCTCATAGGCTAACCGTATTATGCTACGAAGCCAAAAAGAGAGAGAGGTAGCCGAAGCTTTTTGACCTCTCCTCTGACCAGAATAAACGACAAACAGGGAAGACGTTTGTCGAAAATCCTTAGTTGCCTGTAGATAAAATTTCAGGGCACGGACTACATCTAGATTGTGTAGCAGACGTTCCTTCTTCGAAGAAGGATTAGGACACAAAGATGGAACCACAATCTCTTGATTGATATTCCTGTTAGTGACCACCTTAGGTAGGAACCCAGGTTTAGTACGCAGAACTACCTTGTCTGAATGAAAAATCAGATAAGGAGAATCACAATGTAAGGCAGATAACTCAGAGACTCTTCGAGCCGAGGAAATCGCCATTAAAAACAGAACTTTCCAAGATAACAGCTTGATATCAATGGAATGAAGGGGTTCAAACGGAACACCCTGTAAAACATTAAGAACTAAGTTCAAACTCCATGGTGGAGCAACAGTTTTAAACACAGGCTTGATCCTAGCTAAAGCCTGACAAAAAGCTTGAACGTCCGGAACTTCTGACAGACGTTTGTGTAAAAGAATGGACAGAGCTGAAATCTGTCCCTTTAAGGAACTAGCGGATAAACCCTTTTCTAAACCTTCTTGTAGAAAAGACAATATCCTCGGAATCTTAACCTTACTCCATGAGTAACTCTTGGATTCGCACCAATATAAGTATTTGCGCCATATCTTATGGTAAATCTTTCTGGTAACAGGCTTCCTAGCCTGTATTAAGGTATCAATAACTGACTCAGAAAAACCACGTTTTGATAAAATCAAGCGTTCAATTTCCAAGCAGTCAGCTTCAGAGAAATTAGATTTTGATGTTTGAAGGGACCCTGGATCAGAAGATCCTGTTTCAGAGGTAGAGACCAAGGTGGACAGGATGACATGTCCACTAGATCTGCATACCAAGTCCTGCGTGGCCATGCAGGCGCTATTAGAATCACGGATGCTCTCTCCTGTTTGATTCTGGCAATCAATCGAGGAAGCATCGGGAAGGGTGGAAACACATAAGCCATCCCGAAGGTCCAAGGTGCTGTCAAAGCATCTATCAGAACCGCTCCCGGATCCCTGGATCTGGACCCGTAATGAGGAAGCTTGGCGTTCTGTCGAGACGCCATGAGATCTATCTCTGGTTTGCCCCAACGTCGAAGTATTTGGGCAAAGACCTCCGGATGAAGTTCCCACTCCCCCGGATGAAAAGTCTGACGACTTAGGAAATCCGCCTCCCAGTTCTCCACTCCCGGGATGTGGATTGCTGACAGGTGGCAAGAGTGAGACTCTGCCCAGCGAATTATCTTTGATACTTCCATCATTGCTAGGGAGCTTCTTGTCCCTCCCTGATGGTTGATGTAAGCTACAGTCGTGATGTTGTCCGACTGAAACCTGATGAACCCCCGAGTTGTTAACTGGGGCCAAGCCAGAAGGGCATTGAGAACTGCTCTCAATTCCAGAATGTTTATTGGTAGGAGACTCTCCTCCTGATTCCATTGTCCCTGAGCCTTCAGAGAATTCCAGACAGCGCCCCAACCTAGTAGGCTGGCGTCTGTTGTTACAATTGTCCAGTCCGGCCTGCTGAATGGCATCCCCCTGGACAGATGTGGCCGAGAAAGCCACCATAGAAGAGAATTTCTGGTCTCTTGATCCAGACTCAGAGTAGGGGACAAGTCTGAGTAATCCCCATTCCACTGACTTAGCATGCACAATTGCAGCGGTCTGAGATGTAGGCGTGCAAAGGGTACTATGTCCATTGCCGCTACCATTAAGCCGATCACCTCCATGCATTGAGCTACTGACGGGTGTTGAATGGAATGAAGGACACGGCATGCATTTTGAAGCTTTGTTAACCTGTCTTCTGTCAGGTAAATCTTCATTTCTACAGAATCTATAAGAGTCCCCAAGAAGGGAACTCTTGTGAGTGGAAAGAGAGAACTCTTCTTTTCGTTCACCTTCCATCCATGCGACCTTAGAAATGCCAGTACTAACTCTGTATGAGACTTGGCAGTTTGAAAGCTTGAAGCTTGTATCAGAATGTCGTCTAGGTACAGAGCTACCGAAATTCCTTGCGGTGTTAGTACCACCAGAAGAGCACCCAGAACCTTTGTGAAGATTCTTGGAGCCGTAGCCAATCCGAATGGAAGAGCTACAAACTGGTAATGCCTGTCTAGAAAGGCAAACCTTAGATACCGGTAATGATCTTTGTGAATCGGTATGTGAAGGTAAGCATCCTTTAAATCCACTGTGGTCATGTACTGACCCTTTTGGATCATGGGTAAAATTGTCCGAATAGTTTCCATTTTGAACGATGGAACTCTTAGGAATTTGTTTAGGATCTTTAAATCCAAGATTGGCCTGAAAGTTCCCTCTTTTTTAGGAACCACAAACAGATTTGAGTAAAACCCTTGTCCTTGTTCCGACCGGATGGATCACTCCCATTAATAAAAGATCTTGTACGCAGCGTAGAAACGCCTCTTTCTTTATTTGGTTTGTTGACAACCTTGACAGATGAAATCTCCCTCTTGGGGGAGAGGATTTGAAGTCCAGAAGGTATCCCTGAGATATGATCTCTAACGCCCAGGGATCCTGGACATCTCTTGCCCAAGCCTGGGCGAAGAGAGAAAGTCTGCCCCCCACTAGATCCGTTCCCGGATCGGGGGCCCTCAATTCATGCTGTCTTAGGGGCAGCAGCAGGTTTCCTGGCCTGCTTGCCCTTGTTCCAGGACTGGTTAGGTCTCCAGCCTTGTCTGTAGCGAGCAACAGCTCCTTCCTGTTTTGGTGCAGAGGAAGTTGATGCTGCTCCTGCTTTGAAATTACGAAAGGAACGAAAATTAGACTGTCTAGCCTTAGGTTTGGCTCTGTCTTGAGGCAGGGCATGGCCTTTACCTCCTGTAATGTCAGCGATAAATTCGTTGGGTGCAAGAGAATGACTGGGGGTGACGTAGAGGGGAGGAGCTATATAGCAGCTCTGCTGGGTGAATCCTCTTGCACTTCCTGTTGGGGAGGAGTTAATATCCCAGAAGTAATGATGACCCGTGGACTGACCACACTTAACAGGAGAAAGAAGGCATCTAAGCTAAGGAGCCAGCCAATTTTTGGTATCCTTGACAGCACTTGTTTATTGGTAGGTGAATTTATCCACCAATCAGCAAGAACAACCCAGGTTGTTCACCAAAAATGGTCCGGCATCTAAACTTACATTCTTGCTTTACAAATAAAGATACCAAGAGAATGAAGAAAATTTGATAATAGGAGTAAATTAGAAAGTTGCTTAAAATTGCATGCTCTATCTGAATCACGAAAGACAAAAATTGGGTTCAGTGTCCCTTTAAGTTGTTGTGCTATAAAACCATAGTGATATGTGTGTATATCTCTGTAAGAGTTTTGAACAGGGGGATTATGTTTACAGTGGGCATGTGTTCTTGTTGTGTTATCAATATGGCTATTTTTTTATGTAAAAGTTCTTATTATTTTATTTACTTTAATTTAGCAGGCAGTGTTTGTATCTATTAGTGAAGTTGCTTACTAACATCTAATATGGCATAATGGCAGTGTATGTTGCATATGCACATTTTTGGGAGGAGTCAAGTAAAAAAAAAAAAAAGTTGTCCCGTAAATGTGTTGCTCATTATCAGAAAAACAGGACTGGCCCATGTAATGTTTTAATAATAAAACAAAGTGCTACCAATAAATAATAATGGCTGACTTTAGAAAAGCTTATCAAATAATGTATCTAAAACAATTTTCATACGGCTAGATCACGGGTTTTGCGTTATGAGTGAAAAAGCAGCGTTATGGCTCTTTTTCACTACCGCTGGTATTACGAGTTTTGCAGGTATATCTGTACTGCACACTTTTTTGGCCAATCGGAACAGCCAATAGAATGCGAGCTCAATCTGATTGGCTGATCGGATCAGCCAATCGGATTGAACTTGATTCTGATTGGCTGATTCCATCAGCCAATCAGAATTTTCCTACCTTAATTTCCGATTGGCTGATAGAATCCTATCAGCCAATCGGAATTCGAGGGACGCCATCTTGGATGACGTCCCTTAAAGGAACCGTCATTCTTCAGTTGGACGTCGTCGGAAGAAGATTGATCCGCGCTGGAGGTCTTCACGATGGAGCCGTTCCTCATTGGATGAAGATAGAAGATGCCGCTTGGATCAAGATGGTTGCCGGTCTGGATCGCCTCTTCTTCCCGGATAGGATGAAGACTTTGGAGCCTCTTCTGGACCTCTTCAGCCACAGGATTATGGATCGCCAGCCCCCGCTTGGGTTGGATGAAGATTTTGGAGCCAGGACCGATCGGTGATACCTGGTGAGGTGAAGATAAGGTAGGAAGATCTTCAGGGGCTTAGTGTTAGGTTTATTTAAGGGGGGTTTGGGTTAGATTAGGGGTATGTGGGTGGTGGGTTGTAATGTTGGGGGGGTATTGTATGTGTTTTTTTACAGGCAAAAGAGCTGAATTTCTTGGGGCATGCCCCGCAAAGGGCCCTGTTCAGGGCTGGTAAGGTAAAAGAGCTTTGAACTTTTTTAATTTAGAATAGGGTAGGGCATTTTTTTATTTTGGGGGGCTTTGTTATTTTATTAGGGGGCTTAGAGTAGGTGTAATTAGTTTAAAATTGTTGTAATATTTTTCTAATGTTTGTAAATATTTTTTTATTTTTTGTAACTTAGTTCTTTTTATTTTTTGTACTTTAGTTAGTTTATTTAATTGTAGTTATTTGTAGGTATTGTATTTAATTCATTTATTGATAGTGTAGTGTTAGGTTTAATTGTAGGTAATTGTAGGTATTTTATTTAATTTATTTATTGATAGTGTAGTGTTAGGTTTAATTGTAACAGAGCTGGTATTTGGGTGCGGTATGGAGCTCAATGAATCTCAACGCTGACATATTGCCTGCTAACGCCGGGTTTTTGCAAACCTGTAATAGCAGCGCTATAGGGAGGTGAGCAGTGACAATAACTTGCAAGTTAGCACCGAGCCGCTCATAACGCAGATCTCGTAATCTAGCCAATAGACTTTAATAGTGAATTTTGTAGATAAACTTTTCTAAAAAATTGTTATCATCCCCCTCATTGGCAGCTGTTAACATGCTTATTGTTATCAAAAGTTAGATTGTGATTAACCCAATTATTAGTTAAAAGAAAACCTTAAAAGGACAATAAAGTCAGAATTAAACGTTTAGGATTCAGACAGAGCATGCCAATTTAAGATACTTTCCAATTTACTTCCATGATCAAATTGTGCTCAGTCTTTTTATGTGCACACTTTCTGAGAAGCCAGCTACTACTGAGCATGTGTAAGAGTTTGCAGTGTATACATATATGCATCTGTAATTGGCTGATAGGTGTCACATTGATAACAAAAAGTAAAAAAAGTAAAACGTAAAAAAATGGCAGAAAAAAAAATTACTGCGCATTTAAAATTCACACTAAGGCCCTGATGATCAAAAGTGCTGCGAGGTGGCAATATATGTAAAAGGGATCTAACCTGATCTGGAGAATGGCGACAAAATATTCAAAAGTACAGACATTACTCTTTAAAGGTAGCATTGCAGAGGGGCGTTTTACTAAACATTGCAATGG
The DNA here is from genome assembly GCF_027579735.1 of Bombina bombina. NCBI lineage: Eukaryota > Metazoa > Chordata > Amphibia > Anura > Bombinatoridae > Bombina > Bombina bombina. The sequence continues at coordinate 987,382,907 of NC_069499.1, read as the reverse complement.
GTGCCGATGCTGGCCAAATATTACAAACAGCATCAGCCCCAACATTGGTAATGTAAAGGATCCCTTTTAAATGCATAGCACACAACCTAATAACTACACCTATGCCCAGAGGCAGAACTTTTTTTTCACTTTCTGCAATGAGATTTTTTTTAGTGAAAGTTTTTCTGCAGATCATTTTAAGTAAAATTAAATTTTAAGTTAGGAAGTTACAAGCTTGAAAAAGATCCTGCTTACGGGTTGAAACGCGTTGGTCTGCTTTGTTTGTTTCTTGTCTCTCTTCGGCCTCCGTAGGTGCAGTTTCCCAGTTACCTGTATGCAAAGGTGTTTGCAAATATCCTTGCTGGGCTGAATTTACTGCTTCCCGCTGTTTGGAGATTTACGCCATTGATAGGAACTCAAAGGATCGAATCACCGACTCTTGGTGTAAGTGATAACCTTATGCTGTTGCCTTTTTTGCCATTTTATCGGTTTCTCGTCTCGTTCCAGCTTCAATTGAAGATTGGAATTCCCCTTCAATCTGGGCTCAAGTAAAGACCGCCACATCGAATGACTTGATATACCAGGAGATCGTTCACATTCCACTATTGCTCTCTGTATTGTTACATTTGTGTTGTATTTTTTGAGACATTTTTGCTGTTTGTATACTACACTTTATCCCTGCGTCTGATCAGAGCAATTGTGACCTTGTATTCCACTATATACATGTTTTAAAATGTTATTATTAAATATAAGACATATTTTATCTACAATATTGTTGTTGTTAGCACTTCTTTGATTATATAGTTTGCACCTAATAGTATCACTCGCACATATATTTGGCGTTATATGCATACACATTTTTTATTTTTCTATTTTAAGCTGTATAGTGCCTGTGTTGTTTGAATTTTATGGTTTCTTTTTAGATTCCATATCATTCTCCTTTTTTCACATTGCAAATTAGCTGCAGACATAAAAATTAAACTGTAAAATGTCTCTTGAATAAATTTGTTTCCTTTTCTCTTGGTCTAACATAGAAATGTAGTTATAAAAAAGGTGCAATGCTCATAAGAACGTCTTATATTCAGAACAAACAGCTTTGCAGACTGGGAAAGGCTAGGGGAAAAAAAGAGCCAGTAAATAATCAATGCACTGCCGCTTTGCAGCGCTACTGAATATATGACTGTTAACTTCAAACATCACTTTGCTTTGGATGCACTGTGTTAAGGAAAACATACACAGCTCAACCAGACAGCACTTGTTTATTGGTAGGTGAATTTATCCACCAATCAGCAAGAACAACCCAGGTTGTTCACCAAAAATGGTCCGGCATCTAAACTTACATTCTTGCTTTACAAATAAAGATACCAAGAGAATGAAGAAAATTTGATAATAGGAGTAAATTAGAAAGTTGCTTAAAATTGCATGCTCTATCTGAATCACGAAAGACAAAAATTGGGTTCAGTGTCCCTTTAAGTTGTTGTGCTATAAAACCATAGTGATATGTGTGTATATCTCTGTAAGAGTTTTGAACAGGGGGATTATGTTTACAGTGGGCATGTGTTCTTGTTGTGTTATCAATATGGCTATTTTTTTATGTAAAAGTTCTTATTATTTTATTTACTTTAATTTAGCAGGCAGTGTTTGTATCTATTAGTGAAGTTGCTTACTAACATCTAATATGGCATAATGGCAGTGTATGTTGCATATGCACATTTTTGGGAGGAGTCAAGTAAAAAAAAAAAAAAGTTGTCCCGTAAATGTGTTGCTCATTATCAGAAAAACAGGACTGGCCCATGTAATGTTTTAATAATAAAACAAAGTGCTACCAATAAATAATAATGGCTGACTTTAGAAAAGCTTATCAAATAATGTATCTAAAACAATTTTCATACGGCTAGATCACGGGTTTTGCGTTATGAGTGAAAAAGCAGCGTTATGGCTCTTTTTCACTACCGCTGGTATTACGAGTTTTGCAGGTATATCTGTACTGCACACTTTTTTGGCCAATCGGAACAGCCAATAGAATGCGAGCTCAATCTGATTGGCTGATCGGATCAGCCAATCGGATTGAACTTGATTCTGATTGGCTGATTCCATCAGCCAATCAGAATTTTCCTACCTTAATTTCCGATTGGCTGATAGAATCCTATCAGCCAATCGGAATTCGAGGGACGCCATCTTGGATGACGTCCCTTAAAGGAACCGTCATTCTTCAGTTGGACGTCGTCGGAAGAAGATTGATCCGCGCTGGAGGTCTTCACGATGGAGCCGTTCCTCATTGGATGAAGATAGAAGATGCCGCTTGGATCAAGATGGTTGCCGGTCTGGATCGCCTCTTCTTCCCGGATAGGATGAAGACTTTGGAGCCTCTTCTGGACCTCTTCAGCCGCAGGATTATGGATCGCCAGCCCCCGCTTGGGTTGGATGAAGATTTTGGAGCCAGGACCGATCGGTGATACCTGGTGAGGTGAAGATAAGGTAGGAAGATCTTCAGGGGCTTAGTGTTAGGTTTATTTAAGGGGGGTTTGGGTTAGATTAGGGGTATGTGGGTGGTGGGTTGTAATGTTGGGGGGGTATTGTATGTGTTTTTTTACAGGCAAAAGAGCTGAATTTCTTGGGGCATGCCCCGCAAAGGGCCCTGTTCAGGGCTGGTAAGGTAAAAGAGCTTTGAACTTTTTTAATTTAGAATAGGGTAGGGCATTTTTTTATTTTGGGGGGCTTTGTTATTTTATTAGGGGGCTTAGAGTAGGTGTAATTAGTTTAAAATTGTTGTAATATTTTTCTAATGTTTGTAAATATTTTTTTATTTTTTGTAACTTAGTTCTTTTTATTTTTTGTACTTTAGTTAGTTTATTTAATTGTAGTTATTTGTAGGTATTGTATTTAATTCATTTATTGATAGTGTAGTGTTAGGTTTAATTGTAGGTAATTGTAGGTATTTTATTTAATTTATTTATTGATAGTGTAGTGTTAGGTTTAATTGTAACAGAGCTGGTATTTGGGTGCGGTATGGAGCTCAATGAATCTCAACGCTGACATATTGCCTGCTAACGCCGGGTTTTTGCAAACCTGTAATAGCAGCGCTATAGGGAGGTGAGCAGTGACAATAACTTGCAAGTTAGCACCGAGCCGCTCACAACGCAGATCTCGTAATCTAGCCAATAGACTTTAATAGTGAATTTTGTAGATAAACTTTTCTAAAAAATTGTTATCATCCCCCTCATTGGCAGCTGTTAACATGCTTATTGTTATCAAAAGTTAGATTGTGATTAACCCAATTATTAGTTAAAAGAAAACCTTAAAAGGACAATAAAGTCAGAATTAAACGTTTAGGATTCAGACAGAGCATGCCAATTTAAGATACTTTCCAATTTACTTCCATGATCAAATTGTGCTCAGTCTTTTTATGTGCACACTTTCTGAGAAGCCAGCTACTACTGAGCATGTGTAAGAGTTTGCAGTGTATACATATATGCATCTGTAATTGGCTGATAGGTGTCACATTGATAACAAAAAGTAAAAAAAGTAAAACGTAAAAAAATGGCAGAAAAAAAAAATTACTGCGCATTTAAAATTCACACTAAGGCCCTGATGATCAAAAGTGCTGCGAGGTGGCAATATATGTAAAAGGGATCTAACCTGATCTGGAGAATGGCGACAAAATATTCAAAAGTACAGACATTACTCTTTAAAGGTAGCATTGCAGAGGGGCGTTTTACTAAACATTGCAATGGGTGCCGATGCTGGCCAAATATTACAAACAGCATCAGCCCCAACATTGGTAATGTAAAGGATCCCTTTTAAATGCATAGCACACAACCTAATAACTACACCTATGCCCAGAGGCAGAACTTTTTTTTCACTTTCTGCAATGAGATTTTTTTTAGTGAAAGTTTTTCTGCAGATCATTTTAAGTAAAATTAAATTTTAAGTTAGGAAGTTACAAGCTTGAAAAAGACCCTGCTTACGGGTTGAAACGCGTTGGTCTGCTTTGTTTGTTTCTTGTCTCTCTTCGGCCTCCGTAGGTGCAGTTTCCCAGTTACCTGTATGCAAAGGTGTTTGCAAATATCCTTGCTGGGCTGAATTTACTGCTTCCCGCTGTTTGGAGATTTACGCCATTGATAGGAACTCAAAGGATCGAATCACCGACTCTTGGTGTAAGTGATAACCTTATGCTGTTGCCTTTTTTGCCATTTTATCGGTTTCTCGTCTCGTTCCAGCTTCAATTGAAGATTGGAATTCCCCTTCAATCTGGGCTCAAGTAAAGACCGCCACATCGAATGACTTGATATACCAGGAGATCGTTCACATTCCACTATTGCTCTCTGTATTGTTACATTTGTGTTGTATTTTTTGAGACATTTTTGCTGTTTGTATACTACACTTTATCCCTGCGTCTGATCAGAGCAATTGTGACCTTGTATTCCACTATATACATGTTTTAAAATGTTATTATTAAATATAAGACATATTTTATCTACAATATTGTTGTTGTTAGCACTTCTTTGATTATATAGTTTGCACCTAATAGTATCACTCGCACATATATTTGGCGTTATATGCATACACATTTTTTATTTTTCTATTTTAAGCTGTATAGTGCCTGTGTTGTTTGAATTTTATGGTTTCTTTTTAGATTCCATATCATTCTCCTTTTTTCACATTGCAAATTAGCTGCAGACATAAAAATTAAACTGTAAAATGTCTCTTGAATAAATTTGTTTCCTTTTCTCTTGGTCTAACATAGAAATGTAGTTATAAAAAAGGTGCAATGCTCATAAGAACGTCTTATATTCAGAACAAACAGCTTTGCAGACTGGGAAAGGCTAGGGGAAAAAAAGAGCCAGTAAATAATCAATGCACTGCCGCTTTGCAGCGCTACTGAATATATGACTGTTAACTTCAAACATCACTTTGCTTTGGATGCACTGTGTTAAGGAAAACATACACAGCTCAACCAGAGCACAACTATGTTTGAAGAGAACTGTCTAATGTGGAGCAGAGTGAATTCACTATAAATGACAAAGCTATTTTCTAAAGCTTTCATTACAAATATACCTTGTGTACTCTTATTTCTTTACTAAACAATGTTTAAGACAGAGTAAATCAGCTTTTTTATTTGCAGCATTACCTGTCTCTGGCCGCCTCCGTGTAAAAAATACTGATTCTGAATTTGATTGACATATGGCGCATCCAATAGCGGATGCACCATATGCCCTATGTATTTGGTCTTCAGCACGCTCTCGCACTGCTCCTTTGAGGACTCTGAATTAACAATGTACACTGCGCAAGTGCAGTTGTCAGACAAGCCGATAGCAGCCTCATGTAAACAGTGAATCTTTTCTTACATTATCGATTCACTGTTTACTGTTGGCGTCTCTGCTGACATGTGCTCAATCTTCTGTCATACCCCTAGCCCAAACGAGCAAGTTTTATTGAAAATAAAATAGTGTGATTTTTGTACTACTTTTGACTTACTATATACGATAGCCACCCTCAAATGCTCATTTGGGCTAGGGGTATGACAGAAGAACAGAAGAATGAGCACATGTCAGCAGAGACGCCAACAGTAAACAGTGAATCGATAATGTAAGAAAAGATTCACTGTTTACATGAGGCTGCTATCGGCTTGTCTGACAACTGCACTTGCGCAGTGTACATTGTTAATTCAGAGTCCTCAAAGGAGCAGTGCGAGAGCGTGCTGAAGACCAAATACAGATGGCGTATGGTGCATCCGCTATTGGATGCACCATATGTCAATCAAATTCAGAATCAGTATTTTTTACACGGATGCGGCCAGAGACAGGTAATGCTGCAAATAAAAAAGCTGATTTACTCTGTCTTAAACATTGTTTAGTAAAGAAATAAGAGTACACAAGGTATATTTGTAATGAAAGCTTTAGAAAATAGCTTTGTCATTATAGTGAATTTACCATCACTTTAAAGCAGTAACAGTACTTGCATGGGTTCTGTTCTTTCTGCAGACATGCTGCATTTTCTGCGATGGCATCTCAGATCACTGTATGTTCTGCCTTGGGGCACCTATGTACCCCTAAACCGACATAACCCACCACCACAAGCTAACCCTACACTACTTAAGCCCTATACCGCAAACAGCCCACTGCAATAAACTTCCTAACTTATTAACCCTTTTACCACCACAACCCCCCAATGCAAACACCCCCTAACCTATTAACCCCTATACCGCCACAATCCCAAAACACAAACACCCCCTATTAACCCATATACTGCCACAACCCCAGACAGCAAACACTCCTTTACCTATTAACCTCTTAACCGCCACAACCCCAACGCAAACTAGCCCTACACTACTTAACTACCTAACAGCTACCCCCCAACACCCCTAACTTAACACCCCTAAGTTACACAAAATAACAAATACTAAAATTACACAAAATAAAAAAATACTTTGCCAAAAAAAAAAACACTACCAAAAATAAAAAACCCACAGTTATGCCTATCCTAAAACTAAAGTCCCCTTAAAAAAAAACACCCCAAAATAAAAAAAACTTTACTAACACTACAATTTTATAGCAATAGCCCTTGGGTTTTTGTAGGGCCTATCTAAAAAAAAACTACTCTAAAAATTGTCCTGAAAAGTGCATCTGATTGGGCATTGCCCTTAGAAGGGCATTTGGTAGGGCCGTGTCCTAAAGTCAACATAGCACTTTTGTCCAAATAAAAAAAAAACTATTCTAAAATAATTCTAAAAAAAAAACTTTCCTAAAAAAGATTGCAATAAAAGGGTATTTGGTTTGGCATTACCCTTAGAAAGGCATTTGATAGGGTAGTACCCTAAAGTGAACATAGCTCTTTTGCCCAAACAAAAAACCCACACACCTACCTCTTCATCTTCATGCTGGTGGTCCTCTTCTTCCATTTGATGCTTCTTCAAATGCAATCGCATTTAACGCTCAAACTTTTGCATTTAACCCCTAAACCATCACACACCACCATCACAAACTACCCCACTCTACTATTAATCACTAAACCACCACAAACCCCATCTAAAACTAACCCACTACACTATTAATCCCAAAACCGACAAAACCCCATTACAAAATACGCCACTACACTATTAACCCCTAAACCGCCAGAACCCACATCACAAACTACCCCTCTACACTATTAACCCCTAAACCGCCACAACCCCAACCACAAAATAACCACTAACATCTAAACCCCATAACCAGTTACCACTCCTAACCTAACTATCCCTAAATTGCCCCCAAAAAACCCTAATCTTAACTGAAAAAAAAACCTAACCCTTACCTGAAATAAAACAAACTTAAAGTAAATGTAAACTTTCATGAATTAGTGCCCGGTTTTTAAAAATAGTAATTAAAACAGGGGCACTTTCATTCATGAAAGTTTACATTGCAGCATATTTTTAAAAATACTTACCTTTCTCTTTAGGAAAGCCGGATCGGTGATCCCCCGCCCGCTTCTCATGCTGTACTTACACAGCAGTGACGAAACCGGCTTCCTCCAATCAAGGCATGGCCTCATGAGATGGACGCTCTGGGGGGGAAACCATGATTGGAGGAAGCCGGTTTCGTCATTGCTGATGTAGGCACAGAGGAGCTGCAGGCAGGGGATCCTGAAGAGAAAGGTAAGTTTTATTAAAAATACGCTGCAATGTAAATTTTATGAATGAAAGGGCCCCTGTTTTTAATAGTATTTTAAAAAAACGGGCACTAATTCATGAAAGTTTACATTAACTTTAACCTTACCTGAAAATAAAAAAGCCTCCTAACATTACATACAAAAAACAAATTACCAAAATTTAAAAAACAGTTATGCTTATTCTAAAACTAAAGCCCCACTTAAATAACCTACCCCAAAATAAGAAAAACTATACTAATATTAAACTAAGCTATAGTAATAGCCCTAATGGCTTTTTGTAGGGCATTGCCCTAAAGTGATTTAGCTCCCTTTAAAAAAAAAAAAAAAAAAAGTACTATCCCATTCTACAAGTAACCCCCCACTCCCCCCAAAAAAGTCTATCTAAAAAGAAAATATATAAAGATTGGTTGAACATTGCCCTTAGAACAGCATTTATCTCTTTTGCCATCCAAAAAATACAAAAACCCAATCCTAAAAAAAAAAAAACACCCAAAAAATTCTATCACTAAATCCCAAAGATTGTACTCACTAAAGTTGAACCTTTATAGCCCGGCGGTGGTCTTCTATCTTCATCCATATTTCAGATCTTCTGTCCCGATGTCCTCTTTATGCTGTCACTTGCCGCACACTGAAATGTGAATGTGATTTTAATTTTCAAATTAAAATCAGCCATTTAAATTTGAAAATTAGCCCATTTGAATGCAAGGGTATTCCTATATAAAGGGGCTACCTCACATTCAAACTTCAGTGTCATGGGGTAGACCGCATGAAGAGGACGAAGGGATGGTAGATCCAAAGATTAGAAGATGGATAAAGATAGAAGACTGCTGCCAGGATGAAGATGAAAACCTTTCTAATGTCCAATTAGAATTTATTTTGAGAGGTATGGAACTAATATTGAATACCATTTTTTTTCTGGTTTCAGGAAAAATACTATCGCCAACATTTCAAAAGGAGACACAATCAGAATCCTAAAGAAATAATTACATTTCTGGGAATAAAAACATGTGACCTACATTGGAGAGGTGGGAATTTGGTCAATTTTTTGGGCAAGTCAGATATTTAACTTAATTTATCCCCCATGGATTAAATAAGGATTTCAAACTGTCTCATTTTTTGTAAGGGTTTTGAAAAAAAAAAAGGTACGAACAGACGGAGAAAAAGGAATAAGCGCTAGGCTGCTGGAAACTGGCAAAGATGGACATACGCTGCTTATAAGGGCCAAGGGGCATGACTAACAACAGGTGTAAAGTTACCAGTATAAGTCCATACGCAAAGTATTCTATTAGGCGATCACTAGGAAGGTGAGAAGCGCATGCACATGAATAGTCAATATGAGAACAAGAAAGAACACCTGCCACATTGCCAGACTTGGAAACACATTGACGCAGACGCTGCACATTAACACGAACCTGCATAGCCATGCACCCCGACGACCAGAGATGGACACACTCCCTCCTGGCTAGGAAGGAACCTGACAGGTTTTCAGAGTTGAGGGACTACTGTATTTCTAAATGCATACAACCACAGGGAAGATGTCAGTCCCGATATGGTCTATGAAAGTTTTATCCAAGCTACTTCGGACTTTAAAAGGTTTGGATTTTTGAATAGTTTGGATTTTGAAATATTTGCATTTATAAAATGTTACAGTTTGGAGAGGGGATGGAACCAAATGTAAACAAGAATATCTTATTTTATTTAGGCAATATTTACATGTCATGATACAGCTTATACATACAACCTAAAGGTAGTTTTATATAATTTGTAATACTTTTGTAAACATAGTAACTAGGGATGGGCGAATTTTTCTCAACATTCGAAAAATGAAACTAATTTTAACACATTCGTTCATTCTAATCAAATTTCGAATGTTTACATAACATTCTAACATTTGATTTTTGAATGTTCGGTTTCGAATTTTATGATTACATTCAAAAATATTAGTTTCGAAAAAATGTAATTCATATATTTGTAATGGTATTGCTAATGCTTTCTTTAAATGTAATATTCAAACTATGCAATATTCGAATTCGAAAAATTAGAATGTATATATTTGTAATAGTATTTCTATAATGCTTTATTTAAATGTAATATTAAAATGATGCAATATTCGAATTAGAGAAATTCAAATAATATGTTTGTAATAGTATTTCTAATGCTTTCTTTAAATGTAATATTCGAAATATGCAATATTTGATCGAAATAGAAACATTCAAATTTATATATTTGTATCTATAATGTATCAATTTACTAGATTCCCTACCACATGAACTATTGAACTTCTGAATAGTATTTGTTAAATAGAATGTTATATTCCAAATTTCGAATGTGGACATTTGATCTAATTATAAACATTCGAATTCGAAAGTGACATTTGAAAACTGTAAATAGCATTCGATTATAGAATTTTTAAGAATATTAGTTCATATCAACATTCGGATTTGTAATTCGAATTTCGGTAATAACATTCGAATTCGGAAATTTACACATTCACCCATCCCTAATAGTAACATCAGAAAGATAGTACAGTACTGTAAGCAGAAAAGTAATATTTTTTTGTTTTAAATAAATATAGACTATTGCATTTTACAACACGAAAAAACAAACCAAAGACAGGCAGAGACTATTGTGACTTACAGGCAGGGAAATAAAAAGTCATTTTTGATATATTTTTTAAAAATATTAATTAAAACGTTTGGATTTCAGAATAAATTTGGATTTGTGTTTTTTTTTTGTTCTTTTTTTTATTTACAGACCTAATTTATGGTATAAAAACAAAAACAATCAAGAAGAACATACATCCTCAAAAATAAAACAGAACAAAAAAAGTGAGAAGCAAAATATCATATCCCAGAGTTCTACAACAAATTTTCCCATACGTAGTATAAACAATATACATTCTTGCAATTCAAAACTAAAAATATTACCTTAATTTGAGGCATGGGGGCCCATTTATCAAGCTCCGGACGGAGCTTGAGGGCCCTTGTTTCTGCGAGCCTGCAGGCTCGCCAGAAACACCAGTTATGAAGCAGCGGTCTCAACCCGATCGAGTTATGAAGCCGCAATTCAACCCAATCGAGTACGATCGGGTTGATTGACACCCCCTTGCTGCGCGAATCTGCATGGGGCGGCCGTTGTACCAGAAGCTCACAAGAGCTGCTGGTCCAATGCTGAATACGGAGAGCATTTTGCTCTCCACATTCAGAGAGGTCTGGCGGACCTGATCCGCACTGTCTTTGATAAATATCCCGCATGTTCTGTATTAACTCTGACTGGGAATAGGGTACTTTATCTTTTTCTACCCCCCCCCCCAAAAAAAAAGGGGGGGTGAAAAACCTCTTGTCTCTCCCTTCAAACTTCACCCTTGAGGCAATGACCTCAACCCCCCCCCCAAAAAAAACAAAACAAAAAAAAAAACAACCCTTATTTAAATATCTAGAGTCTCTGGCACTTGTAATCAAATGAAGTGGGAACCAGCCGAGCAAAGCTAAATCAGAGAAGCTTTTAGAACTAAGAAACAAGACTATAATCTGTTTTTGGTTTGAGAAGAATACATTTTAATAGTAGGTAACCATTTGTGAAAAAAAATAAATCTTATTCTTTTCTCAGATACAGAATTAATATTATGTGTCTCAAAAACAATTTAATTTTGAATTTCCCTAAGGGAAAATGAGTAGCGGATTTGTACCTGTACCAGCTATATACAGAACAGGAAGGAACTGTTGGGAGACAAAGGAAACAAAAAGTAATTTAGTAAAGTATATAAAGAAAGGAAAATATGGTTATAAACTCTTGCTAGTGTTTTTTTTTTTGTCTCCTAGATGTTTACTGGCACAACTAATTAAATATTGATCTTTAGAATAGTACTGCTGATTAGATCAGTAAAATAAGTTCATGTTCCATTCTGCTAAGCTGCACCCTAGCAATCAGAGAGAGTGCACCATTCAAGCCAATTTGGAGGCGGGACAATCTCTTTTTACTGGAATGTTTAAATTTGTCATTGAACAGCACAATTAGTGGTGTGAGCGAGAATGAGTCTACAAAGAGGAACCTTAAGACTGTGTTTAATTAATCCCAGAAGCAACACAAAGAAGGACATGACCACAAGATATGAGACATGCCTATTTATCCACATTTCCTTCAACAAAAGGGGGAAGATCTGGGAAACATGAGTTTAAGGCATGTGGGCGTTAAGTACCATCTTGATAATACACTGTACTTTCCAATTAATTTCTAATATGTGTGGTGATGTAGATGACTTACAAGTATTATAAAATAACCTCACCCATTTTTGTGGAGAAATAATAGAGCCCAGTTCTTATTTCCTTTTCTGGGTGTAGTTAGGTAGTGTTTTGTGTAAGCAATCATTTAATTTCCCCTCTAACCAGCGCTAGTGTACCTCTGGAGATGACATCCAGCCTGCACAGGCATTTAAAGGGAGTGAGGTCTCTTAAAAATTCTAGTTTGTTGGGGGATATTTGGAGATGAAGATGCAGTTGTGCATACTTCAAACAGTATGTTAACAATCCGCCTTCAACACCTTGAAGTTCCATTCTTGGTCTTAGTTTTCCTGATATAGGAATTCTATCATAGGCGTAGAAAACCCTAGCTCGGTGATATTTGGGGAGCTTACAGTAGAATTAAGTCACTCAATGAATACTGCATTATGGTATACTGGTGACAAGGGAGATCCGGGAGAATGTGGAGAAAATATCATTATAGAGCATGGAAGCTCTTGCTGCTTCGGGGGGTTGAGATATTGGTAGCCAACAGAGAGGACCCAATGAGAGGGCTTTGAGAATTTGAGAGTCTAGGAAGGCCCAGGCTTTATCTTTTTTCCTAGCATGCCAATCCAACACGCTCTTTAAGATGTTTGATTGATAATATTTATGGATAGAAGAAACTCTTAAACCTCCCATATCCTTCAGGAGGTATATAGTGGACCTGGCTATTCTAGGTTTTAGTTTCCCCCAAATAAAGAAATTTAGTGTAAATTGTAGTTTTTGTAAGTACAAGGTTGGGAGGGTTATTGGAATTGTTTGTCGTACATAAAGAATGCTTGGCAACACCACAATTTTAATTGCTTGTATTTGGCCCCACCATAAGAGAGGCTTATGTGACCAACTATGACAATCTGATTGTATATTCCATAAGAGGGGTTTATAATTTAAATTGAATAATTTGCTGAGGGTGGTCCCTAAATATTTGATTGAATCAGATTGCAATTTATAGGGACATACTGCAGCTAATTCTTTAAATAGGGTAGGATTTATGTTTATTTAACACTACTGACTTCGATTATTAATAAGGAAATGTGAACAATTGCCAAATCTTTTAAATTCTTGTACAAGGGGCCCTAGAGAAGTGGAAGGGACATAAGAGAAAGAAGGACATTGTCCGCATATAGACTTACCTTATAATTGTTAACTCCAATAGGTACTCCCTTGATATTGGCATTCTGCCTGATATGAGCAACTAGGGGTTTACTCATTTATTTTTTAATATATATGTGCAACGCTTATGCTGGTATTACTTTTATGTCTATGGCAAGCATTATCCGTAGCTGTAAGCAGCTCTGCAGCTGGTGAACTACAGTTCCCTGCATGCTGCAGCAGTCGATACTAATGTATTTTATTGTGAAGTGATATATGTTGTGAATATTATATTTATACTTTACAAATGTGTGAGGTAGAACTAAAACCTTTAAAAAGGGCCATAAATAAATGGATTCTTTAAAAAATCAGTTACGACTGGTGAGAATTATAGTTGATTATGCCAAGGACATATTATCTGTATGTTGCATGTGAAGTTGTTAATTAATATTAGTCAGCTAGATTACGAGTTTGGCGTTATGAGTGAAAAAGCATCGTTATGGCCCATACCGATGCTTTTTCCCTAATGCCGCTATTAAGTCTTGTCAGAATAGGTGTACCGCACACTTTTTTGGGCCGTCACGCAATGTCAGTACCGCACTTTAAGAAAAGCCATTTTTCAATGGGATTTCCATAGCGCCGGTATTACGAGTTTTGCTGTGAGGCCAAAAAGTGAGCGGTACAGCCTAAAATGACAAGATCTGTACCGCCATCTAAAGTCAGTAGTTATGAGTGTTGCGCTACAAAGCTGTAACATAAAACTCATAACTAAACTGTTACAAAGTACACTAACACCCATAAACTACCTATTAACCCCTAAACCGAGGCCCTCCCGCATAGCAAATACTATAATAAAATGATTAACCCCTAATCTGCCACTCCGGACATCGCCACCACTGAAAAAATGTATTAACCCCTATTCCACTTCTTCCCGACATGGTCGACACTATAATAACACTATTAACCCCTAAAACGCCGCCCTCCCGCATCACAAACACTATTTAAATATTATTAACCCCTAATCTGCCGTCCGCCCACACCGCCGCTATAAAAAACCTATTAACCCCTAAACCTAACCCTAACGTAACCCTAACCCTAACACCCCCTATCTTAAATATAATTAAAATAAATCTAAATAAAACTTACAATTATTACCTAAATAATTCCTATTTAAAACTAAATACATACTTACCTATAAAATAAAACCTAAGCTTGCTAGAATATAACTACTAGTTACATGGTATCTATTTTAGGTTTTATTTCACAGGTAAGTTTGTGTTTATTTTAACTAGGTAGACTAGTTATTAACTATTTACTAACTACCTAGCTAAAATAAATACAAACTTACCTGTAAAATAAAACCTAACTTGCCTTACACTAAAACCTAACATTACAATAAAATAAAATAAATTAAATTAATACAATACATTTATCTAAATTACAAAAAAATAAACACAAAATTACACAAAATAAAAAAACGAAATTATCAAAAATAAAAAAGAATTACTTCTAATCTAATAGCCCTATCAAAATAAAAAAGCCCCCCAAAATAAAAAAACCCTAGCTTACACTAAACTGCCAATGGCCCTTAAAAGGACCTTTTGCAGGGCATTGCCCCAAAGAAATCATCTTTTACCTGTAAAAAAAAAAATACAAACACCCCCCAACAGTAAAACCCACCACCCACACAACCAAACCCCCCAAATAAAAACCTATCTAAATAAACCTAAGTTAACCATTGCCCTGGGGCATTTGGATGGGCATTGCCCTTAAAAGGGCATTTAGCTCTTTTACTGCCCAAACCCTACGCTAAAAATAAAACCCACCCAATAAACCCTTAAAAAAAACCTAACACTAACTCCCGACGATCCACTTAGTTTTCGAAGACCGGACATGCATCCTCATCCAGGCGGCAGAAGTCTTTATCCAGACAAAATCTTCTATCTTCATCCATCTGGCGCGGAGCAGGTCCATCTTTAAGACATCTGGCGTGGAGCATCCTCTTCTTCTGATGGTCAATGAAGAATGAAGTTTCCCTTTAAAGTACGTCATCCAAGATGGCGTTCCTTACATTCCGATCGGCTGATAGAATTCTATCAACCAATAGGAATTAAATGGTAAAAAATCCTATTGGTTGTTGCAATCAGCCAATAGGATTGAGCTCTCATCCTATTGGCTGATCCAATCAGCCAATAGGATTGAGCTTGCAATCAGAATGTAAGGGACAATTTTAAACACTTTTCCAATTTACTTCTATTATCAATTTTTCTTCATTTTATTGTTATCCTTTTGTTGAAAATCAGGGATGTAAGATCAGGAGTGCGCACATGTCTGCAGCACCCTATGGCAGCACTATTTCTTCTCATGTAGTTCTTCAGACATGTGCACGCTTCCTACCTAGGTATCTCTTCAACAAAGCATAACATAAGAATGAAGCAAATAATAATAATAATAGATGTAAATTGGAAATATTTTTTTACAATTGTATTCTTTATCTGAATACTGAAAAAAACTATTTGGGTTTTTATGTCCCTTTAAATGGACATTATACACTAGATTTTTCTTTGCATAAATGTATAGCCCATCTGGGAATGTTTTTGTAACAATGTATAGTTTTGCTTATTTTTTAATAACATTGTGCTAACTCCTAACCAAGCCCCAACGTGTCAGATGTATACACACGTTTACAGACTCCTGCTGGCTCCTGGAGTTGTTCCTATCAGCCAGTGAACAGTAGAGTCCCAGGACTCAGATGTACAAAGCATGCACTATCTGCACCAAGCATATCTGAAGTCCAAGGAAGAGCAAGGAGTACTCATTTGCATGGCTTTCCCTCCACAATAATTAGACCTCAGTCCCATTCGCCATCTTTGGGAACATTTGGAAAGATAAAATGTGAAAGACCTGTGACAGCTCTTAACATTATCTGGAATTCACTAAACGAGTGCTGGAATTATGTGGATTGCACAATTCTAAAAAAAAAATGAAAATTCAAAGCGAGGCAGAATTAAAGCTTTGGTTAAGGCAAATGATCTGCTAACAATTTTTTATTATTATTATAAAGAGACACTGAACCCAATTTTTTTCTTTCAAGATTCAAATAGAGCATGACATTTTAAGCAACTTTCTAATTTACTCCTATTATCAATTTTTCTTCGTTCTCTTGCTATCTTTATTTTAAAAGCAGAAATGTAAATCTTAGCAGCCTGCCCGTTTTAGGTTCAGCACCATGTTTAGCGCTTGCTTATTGGAGGCTTACATTGACCCACCAATAAGCAAGCATAACCCAGGTTCTCAACCAAAAATGGGCCGGCTGATATGCATCACATTCCTGCTTTTTAAATAAAGATAGCAAGAGAACAAAGAAAAATTGATAATAGGAGTAAATTAGAAAGTTGTTAAAATTGCATGCTCTATCTGAATTATGGAGAAAAAAAATTGGGTTTAGTGTCCATTTAATAGCAGAAAAATCATTTTTGGTTTGTAAAATAAAGAATATTGTGTGAATTTAGTTTTTTAGAAGTGCTGAAATAAAAATGAATTGTGATAGTGACCTTAGACTTTAGCACCTTTTTGTATGTACTGTATGTACAGTATGTTATACAGTATATAAGTGGAAAGCATAGGGTATTGTTCCCTTCACAGTTATGCCAGGTCATTTCCTACACACATTTTACCATGGGAATATGCAGAGGCATCTAGAAAAAGTAGATTATAGGCAGTTTATTTCTAGGTAATGTATGTTGCAAGGAATGTTAAAAAGGGGGGATTTAAAGGGACATGAAACCCAAAATCATAATTCAGATAGAGAATACAATTTTAAACAACATTCAAATTTACTTCTATTATCTAATTTGTTTCATTCTTTAAGTGTCCTTTGTTAAAGAAATAGCAATGCACATGGGTAAACCAATCACACAAGGCATCTATGAACAGCCACCAATCAGCAGCTACTATTTATATATACTTTTCAATAAAGGATATAAAGAGAATGAAGCAAATTAGATAAAATAAGTAAATTGGAAAGTGGTTTAAAATTGCATGCTCTTTCTGAATCATGAAAGAAAAAATGTGGGTTTCATGCCCCTTTAATCAACTTGGTCAAATAGATTAACACAATAAAGTGTTTAAGAGCAGATAACATTGCTATTTAGGGTTTGCAAATAGGGCCTTAAAGGGACATGGTGCTCAAAATCAGGTATATTAAAGAGCAACAGTTAACCCTTTTTCAGGCAAAAAAAAATAATAAATACAAATAAAATGTTTTTTTTTGTTTATATATACTTATGTTATCAAATGTTCTTTATTCTCTTGATATCTTTTGTTGAAAAGAAAATCTGTAAGCTTATGAAAGTGTTTATGCCTGAAGCATTATATGGCAGCAGTAGGGTTGCAACCTTTTTTGTAAAAAAAATACTGGCTGTGCACATTAGCACAAATACGCATCAAAAAATATATAGCATAACTCAGGAACTAAAGCTAGTAGGACTGATGTTAAATGATCATTTGTTTATAATTAGATTCCATGACACGTTAAAGAAGTTCCACCATGATAGGGCCTTTATTTCTATAGTTATTCTTTATTTTCTACATTGACCTTAACCATAAAAAAACTGTCTGTGTTAGTAAAATACCAAGTGGGTGGCAACTGGCAACGCTAGGCAGTGGGGGCTTTTTGGTTACAGTACAGTCAGTTTGATAAGGACCTGACAGAAGGGGTGTCTATCTCCTCCCTTACAGGGGCGCACTCTCTTTGCCCACTTTCTCAGTTCTCACTCAGACTATGCTGCAGCTGATGTTGCCTGCTGCTGATTCTCCTCCTTTCGCAAGAGCCTTATCGCCACCTCCAAACAGCAAGAGGGAGGGTGGCAGACAAGCAATACGCTGAAAGTAAAGACAGACTTGCTGTGACAACACCTTCCTGCTCGATGACGTCACCGCAACTAGAGGCATTCCTTAAAGAAACACTGTTTGCAGATTTGGGCCACGTTGGATCATAGTACTTGTGGTTTCAGGGAGATTGCATTTCATTTGCGAGCATCAGGGACCCGCTATTACAATGAGGGAGACTCCCTGAACTTCTGGGAGAGTTGGGATGTCTGCTTTGTCTGAATAACAAAACATTTTTTTGGGTTTCATATCCCTCTGTTTAAAGTGAAGGGAACAGGAAGTGCCTGATTTTGTGTGCAACTGATTGATGGAATACTGTTCAATGTCTGATAGGTACATCTCCCACAGGAATATACATCCATTAAAAAGAAAAATTCACTTCAATACATAATGATATATTCTCTTTTAGATGAAAATCAAAGTATTGTATGTTTCCAGTAGTCTTCTACTTTTTTCTTCTAAAACCTGTAGAGATTTCACCCAGGCAGTTTCTTCCTTTCCTTTCCTTGCCACTCCTCTCCCTAACCTAGTTTTCTTCTCCTAGCTAACTTATCCCAGTGCTGTTTTCTAATATAGGGCAGATTACAAGTGGAGCGTTATTTAACCAACCATATCAAGTGAAAAAACAAACATAATATACCCTCATAAGCCCTGCCCCAACATACAAAACTGCACCAAAAATGGTAACTCTTTTTGGCGCAATTTTGTATGTTGGGGGCGGGGTTTATGAGGGTATATTATTAATACAAGTCCAGTGAGTGTGGATCTTGCTTTGTATGTATGTATGTGTATATATATATATGTATGTGTACATATGTATTTATGTGTTTATGTCTGTGAATACATATATACACATATAAATATGTATATACACACATATAGACACCTGAGATATATCTTTGAGCCCTTATAACTTTTTAGTGCAATATTTTTAAAATCATTTTTATTAGATTGTGTTATTATGATTGCAACTGCACTTTTAAATATATTTTGATATGTTTTGTGATACTTTTTTGTTTCACGAAACAGCTAACCAGAGCTCTGAGGTTTGCGGTAATCATTCTAGCGTAAATCACGATTGCGCTCAAGCGATTGTGTTTACTTTCTACTTGTAATACGAGATCTAAACCCGACACGCAAACACCCATGATAAACCCCTTTTCACTTGCGCGTAACTGTTAATGCGCCACTTGTAATCTGGCCCATAGTAATTTGTGATATACAGTATTAACAGCCTGTCCACATTACTGTGCAGCCCCTTCTCTCACCTAGACCCTCTGCCTAATAAGTTTTCTCCCAGTATTCCACTGCCCTTGATCTTTATACAGACCCTTCTTCCAAGGTGAGGTGTAAAATACTATTATAGTAGTAATGAGGAAGTTCTGAGGATTTCAGGCAGTGTACAGATTTACACTAACCACTTGCATAGTTGCCAACATTTAAAAAAAATTTCCAGGGACACTTTGCAGCAGAGCAAGCAAGCGGGTTACTGGAGTATTGATGACCTACTGTTCAACTGCTCCGCCCACTCAGTTCTGCAATCAAAACACACCCATTTGAAAGTAATAGTATAATTTAGACTTATCCATAGTTTATTATACAGATTACAGCACCAAGCTCTTACACCTACCCAGTCTCTGGAACACATTCTGGGCATATGGTTATTTTTACAACACAGCATCAAAATTAGAAAGACAAATACTATGTGAACCCATTCAATAATAATAACAATATTCCATTAGGAATGAATTATATTTAAATAATACACTATATATATTAATCATCTATCTATCTGTATGTGTGTATGTGTGTGTATATATATGCAAACAACAAATGTTGTGCAAAGGAGATTTTCAGGGACATTTCCAGGGACAAAAAAAATCCAGGGACATACAACAAAATCCAGGGACTGTCCCTGGAAATCAGGGACTGTTGGCAACTATGCACTTGGACTAAACTGGGGTGAAGTTTCACAGTCCACGTGACCTAAATGCCTGACATTCGACTCCCACACCCTCCTAGCAGCAGCTATGTCTTACCTCCTAAACTGGAAAAGCCTGATGGGCAAAACACTCGTTCCATGAGTTAATTAAATTACTTCTGTGTAAGGTGTGTTGAACAGCCTAGCAATCTCCTATCAACATGGACGGCTACGTTGTTATGGATCACAGGGCACAGAGGTTCATCAGTCAATGGGAGTTCAATGCTAGAGCTCCTGATGAGATCAGTTTTAAACCAGGAGAGCGCTTCCAGATTTTGGAGAGGACAGGAGAATGGTGGCTGGCGACTAAGCTAGATGCCAGTGGGAACCAAATCGGTAAACCAGGATATGTGCCACATAATTACCTTGCCGAGGAAGGTTCGGTAGAAGAGCAACCGTAAGTAGCCCCGAGTATATCCAATCGCTATACTGTTCTGTACGTGAGGTTAACAGGAGTGTTTTGTATTTTACATTTAAAATGATTTACTTGGCCATGCAGCACCATCACATTAATATGGAAATCTGACATGGAGCTGCATGCACGCACAACATGACTGGGAAGCAATATTGTAGGACTGAAGTTTTCTGGTGATTGCTTAGCTTTGCTAAATCAGCACTCTACTATTGCAAATACATTTCACAATACCTGTCCGTAGAACTGGCAATACACAACAGTTTACATAAACATATATTTATTTGTGAAATAAAAAATACTACATTTAATAACAAGGACTTGCAGAGGTTTAACATTCTTTGCTGGCATAAAGAATGGCAGCGCATGAAGAGTGGCAGATTAAGCCCAGGTATTGACTGCTTCGTATGGAACAACAATGGACCATTTGGCTGCCAGAGCTACAACACCCTGCTCAACAATTAACCCATTGATTTTCGAGGCTGTAACACAAAGTGGACTGTCCTTGTCCGCAGCATGTTGCACAGTAACCAACACATTGGAGAGTGCTGTAATTACACTGTAAAGCACTGCAGCACTGTAGCAGCCAAGAGCTTTAATAACGTTGTACTCAGCTCACTTTATACTGCTGGTCTGGTCATACACACTTATGTACCCACTTGAGCACTCATATATGTGAATCATGTTCTTACCACATTCATACTCAGGAGTGCTTACTTAGATATACTCACACACATCATTTCAAATAACATGCACTCACACTAGCTTACTTACAATATAGAAACACAAGTTCTGTCAGTCAGGTTCTTTCTGATTCATTTGTATAAACACATTCTCTCACTCAGACATGATAATTTAGTTACCAGGCAGAAACAGACTTGCATACTCAGTTATCCTCACATTATTACACACACAATTTTCATTCACATTAAAGTATGCCCACTCAGACATATACACATATAGACATTTTTAATCATACATTCTAAATACACAATGTTACCTCAGTTACACTCAAACATATTTCCTTACTTATGTAGGCTGTTAGTACAAATATTCAGGTATGTTCAAATGCTCAGGGCACATAGGCTTTCTCAGTCATACTATTTGGAAAGGTTCAATAAAATATTCAGACATGTTTAGTCACCCACGCTCACTTAGATACAGATATTCAGATACACTTATACTGATTTAGACATAATAACACTCAGAATTGCTCACTCACACTCATTTTCACAGTCTCATTCAGAGATGCTTAATCACAGTCACTAACTTTAGAAACGCTTGTGAATTATCACAAACACAAATGTTCATTCACACTCAAATTTGCTCAAATACATTGAGAAAAACATATTCACTTTCACATCCACAGAGAGACAAAAAAAGAAACTGCTCTCAGATGCACTCTAAGGCTTCAATTTCTCCCACAGATATGGGCTTCAATTTCTCCTCACAGCTATGGCCTCAATTTCTCCTCACAGCTATGACCATTTTCTGAGAAGTGTTTACTAATGTGGTCTTTCACTCACAAATAAGTGTTGTGCACTTATTGAGACACTTAGACAAAGATAACACAGGTGGGCATATTGGTTAGTGCTGTGTCACATAAGACAAATGGGAAATAAAAGAGAGAAAACATTAGCACGGGTGCCTTGAAGGGACACTAAACTTTTATGATTCAGATAGAACATGCAATTTTAAGCAACTTTCTAATTTACTCCTATTATGAATTTTTCTTTGTTCTCTTGCTGTCTTTTTTAAAAAAGCAGGAATGTAAAGCTTAGGAGCCGGACCATTTCTGGTTCAGAACCTGGGTTATGCTTGCTTATTGGTGGCTAAATGTAACCATCAATAAGCAACTGCTATCCGGGGTTCTGAACCTAAAATGGGGCGGCACCTAAGCTTTACAAAGTAAAATTGATATGAGTAAATTAGAAAATTGCTTAAAATTGCATGTTCTATCTGAATCTTAAAAGAAAAAAAAATGTGTTTAGTATCACTTTAATATTTATCCTAAGATATGTTGATTTTAAATAACAAAAACACAAAGTAAAATAACAAGTAATTATGAGGGCATCACCTCAAAAGATAAAACATCAGTCAAAAAGGGCTTACCGAACTATAACCAAAGAGAACAGTAAACACCTTGTAATTATAAGATATTTCTGCAACCTTGTAATAAATTAGCATAATAGGTCTGTGGAAAGTTTTAAATGCATTAAGTATTTTTCAATAGCCAGGCTCTTCTTAACACTTTATTTGGAAAAGCCAATCTAGATTTTTTTAGTGGAGCAGACAAGGATTGCTACTGCCATTTAGTTAGCTAAATAGATCCACTGTTTTGTAGTTCATTATATTATTATCTCTGCTGAAGCCTATTAAGGACAAGAATGTTGCAAGGTTAGGTCATGTGCTCTTCCAATTCCCAGAACTCACAAACCCACAATTTTTAAATTGCAGGAAAAGATGGCAAAATAAAGAATGAATGTATACTGTATTTTCTTTTACTACACATACTTAACACATAAATAATTACAATTTCAAAATGTTTCCCATCCCTTTAATCATGCTAAATACAGTAGTACAGTGCACTTCCTGAGTTGGACATGACTGGTGAGCCAATTGGGAGCGGAGTATGTGCATATCTTCCAGTTCTCAGCTTTGTCTGTCTCGGGAGTGGAAGACATTGCTGCTACAAAAGTGGACTTTTACTATGTGTTTAATCCCTGTGTTGCACTTGTTTTTGGCATATTACAATTTCTGAACTTTGGCTTATTATGTCAGCGTTTTGCCAGTGATTACAACCCCAAAAATGCTTCTGTTGTTAATACCCCTGAAGACAACACAAAATAGTTATCTGCATAATTAATCTTGCAATTTTGTAATAAGAAATCAAAATGCTCACAAATTAACTACAAATAAAATAATAATTTCGGGGGTTTAGCGAATATTTTACATGTTGAAGGGTCTGTGTCGACTTGATTGAACCCTTTAAATAGTGTGTAGTGATGCTAATAGGTCACATGTGCAATCACCTGTTGTGCTGCAAACGCATAGAGATATGTGTGTATGTCTCTCTAAGGGATTTGAACAGGGGCATTATCAGAATAGTGTGTATGTGTGTTTGTTGAGTTCAATTAATGTCACTGTTTTTCATTAGTGTATTTATTAATTGAGCAGGAAGCATTTGTTTCTGTTGTCATCCAATCTATAATATATAACACAATTTCAGTGTGCTTTGCCCATATGCAAAACAAATTTTACATTGAAAACGTTTGGGGTAGACGGTAATACAATGTATTAGCAGTGTTTATCATGTCCTTTCAGATGTTTCATTTAATAATTGAAAGCTCCCAGAAGTGCATTGCTGCCTCTGAGCCAACCTAGTTATGCTTTTCAACAAAAGGATACCAAATAAACAAAGCCAATTTGATAATAGAAGTAAATTAGAAAGTTGCTAAAATGTCACACACTATCTCCATCCTGAAAGTTTAAATTTGACTGTACTGTCCCTTTAAAGGGTTACAGAACAGGATAATTCCAAACTGGTGTAAAAACTTTTGAAATAGTTTACTGTCCCTTTAATGGTTAACTGAAAAAAACTGTATTAAATATGAAGCAGTTATTATCTATATTGAATTAAAGGACCATCAAATACGGTAAAAAAAATACATAATAAATGCATACTAAAAGCAGAACAACACTTTAAATATGAAACAAGCAAATTTCTAACACATTTCACATTTCCTTTCGTTTTGCTTGTATCATGTGACATCAGGCAGCCAATCACAGACTTGTATATTAAAATGAGCTGTGAACTCTGGCACATACTCTGTAGGTGCTGGTTTTCAAGAAAGTATGCACATAAGACTGCAAATGCCTTCAAGAATGCAACTGTCTGTTTACACAAATTCTGTCAGACTCCGACAACTGAACAAACAACTTCTCTAAGTTTATGATGTGTCATAAAATTAAAGTGTGATAAATAAAATGTTTTAAATTGTTCGAATCCATTTAAATTTAATAACAGAAGCAAATAGGAAAGATGTTATTTTTAAATAAATACATTTTAAAAAAATAGCACGCTCTGAGTCATTAAAAGGAGACTTTAGTATTCCTTTAGTGATCTGTCAAGACGTTTGCCTTAGCTACCTATATTTTGCTCCATGGAGGAAATCCTTACGAAAAACAAATTGACAACCCTAAGATTGATTAAATAAATACCAAATAAAATGATGTATTCAAAGCAAATATTAGTCTGATAATATTATGAATTTTTTTTTAAGAAACATTAGTTATTTTAATATTGGGGAAAAAATGAAAAGTTTTAGTGTCCGTAAAGCAATGGGCACAACCATGTTGTAACCTAGGTTTCCTTCACTGCTGAGGCCAATCAGAAATAGCTATAAAAGAGTCAATGAAGTGTACAGTCAGTGACTGTGTGGAATATACAGTAGCAGTGTTAAATCTGGAATCTGGAGTTCCACTTCTAATAGACCTAAATTTTTAGAATTGTTAAATGAAAAGGTAAATAAATAATGAAAGTACTTTGCAAAGTTGTGTAGGTATATTTAACACTTGATATTACAACCTCAAAGTGTTTAATGACCACTTTAAAGGGGCATGAAAGAAAAATTGAACTTTCATCGGTCAATAAAATAAAAAAATGTTTCTTGTAAAATGAGCAATTAGAAAGTTTCAGTGTAGCTACTGCCCTCAGGGAGATTATAGAGCTGACATGTTGGTAACTTAAAGTGATGGTAAATCTGAGCGTTTAAAAAACGCTAGGATTTCCTATCACTAAAAATAAACTTGACTTTCAAGGATCAGTTTGTAAAATATGGTACTTAACTTACCCTTTCTGTGCCGCAGCCTCCTCGCAAAACTCAGTGGCTCTGGCCACCCACAGCACAGTGCTGTTTTCTCAATAAGGTGACATTTCTTCCTCTAAACCAATAGCCTTGCTAGCATACATAACAGTGTCATATGACTATCATGGCTATTGGTTTAGAGGTGGAAACATTACCAAATTGAGAAAAGAGATATGTGCCATGGGCAGCCGGAGACGTTGAGTTTAGCGAGGAGGCAGTGGCACAGAAAAGGCATGTTTAGTACCCTTTTTGACAAACTGATCACTGAAAGTCCTGTTTATTTTTAGTGATGGTAGATCCTAGAGTTTTTTTAAACGCTCGTATTTACCATCACTTTAAGTTGCATTCTGTCCTCTTCTGAGCATGGATAAAACTGACTTTCTCTTTTGCTAGCATTCACTTAATAGTAAACCAGCTCATGTTACTCTATGACCTCAAATTAGCCCCCTTGTAGGGCTGTGACAGGAAGTAGTGGACACTGCACAAATGAAGTTTAAAAAATAAATAAAAGATAAAACAGACTGTTAAATATCCCTTTAAGGGTCACTAAACACTAGAAACATTCTAGACATAATGATGTATTCAAATCAAAGGTTAGCCTGAAAATTCTAGGCAGATTTTTTTTTTTTTTAATTATGTTTGTAGTTTAAATATTGAAGAAATAAGTTTAAACTTTCAGTTTATGTTAAATGGACAGTATACACCAATTTCCATATAACTGCATGCAATAGACACAACTATAAAGAAGAATACACACAGATACTGATCTAAAAATCTAGTATAAAACCTTTTACAAACTTACTTAGAAGCTCCCAGTTTAGCACTGTTGATGAGGTTATTCTGGGACATCCACTGAAAGGGGCTGGGAAAACAATAAGAGCAGACACACATAAATATATATGCACTTTGGAGCCCTTTCCACTTAAATACATTTAAAGATGAAAAATAATTTTTATTCTATTTTAATAGTTTTGTAATATGTTATAAAGTAAATATTTAATATTGCAATGTTTTTCACTGAGAATATATTAATATATACAGTCTTAGACCACAATTAGATTTGTTGTTTTAGCAATAGTATAATGATCATGTAAAATTATTTCTCAGTCTCTTTATTAGAATACAACCAGAAAATACAGGATATTTGTATGCAGTATTAAAAAACAGAAACAAATCTGAAAAAACAGCTTATATAGGCTAAAGTGGCAAGTATTTAGTTTTACCTCCCCTTACATTTGAGCAATAGCAGAAACCTGGCTCTCGTAAATCTAAATGGATGGAACCCTAATTAATGTCATTGCTAACACCTGTATTTGTCTTACTATTTCATGTAAAAATGACTGCAGTGAAAAATGTCTATTACACCAGTTTTGTGCAAGACATGCTTGAGCATTACATATATATGTGGTATGAGTTTAATTAATTAGAAGCTTGCTAATAAGACTAACTTTCAATTACATAATTCCATTCAAAATGCCAAAGATCACAGAAATTGACAGACATTAAATAATACTTTAGCATCAGCAAGACCATTCTCAAAGGGAAATCAACAAACAAACTCCATTTCAAGATGTGGTATTCAAGCTGTTATAAAGAAACTTGAAGAACCAGGAGAGGTCAAGGACAAAAAAGGACTGGAAGGCCAAGAAAGCTTTCAAAATCTGATGAGAAGTTTCTCAGAGTTTCTTCTTTGAGATCCCGTAAGAAGTCCAGCAAGGACCTGGCTCAGCATCTACCAGTTTCATCTGGATGCCAAGTTGACCCTACTACAGTCCGAGGAAGCTTGATCAGGAATGGTCTTTGTGGAAGGGTAACAGCTAAGAAACCACTTTTTTGGAAGGGGAACAGGGGAAAAAGGCTAAGATATGCTAAAGCTCACAAAGATTGGAATGAAGATCAATGGAAAAGAATATTATGGAGTGATGAATCCAAGTTTGAAATCTTGGGGTCCAATTGTCGACAATATGTGAGAAGAAAAATGAGGGTTCAGTGATGTTAGTTACCAACACAAATTCTGGGGATTTTTTTTCTGTTGTCATTCAAGGATCAGTTTGTAAAATATGGTACTTAACTTACCCTTTCTGTGCCGCAGCCTCCTCGCAAAACTCAGTGGCTCTGGCCACCCACAGCACAGTGCTGTTTTCTCAATAAGGTGACATTTCTTCCTCTAAACCAATAGCCTTGCTAGCATACATAACAGTGTCATATGACTATCATGGCTATTGGTTTAGAGGTGGAAACATTACCAAATTGAGAAAAGAGATATGTGCCATGGGCAGCCGGAGACGTTGAGTTTAGCGAGGAGGCAGTGGCACAGAAAAGGCATGTTTAGTACCCTTTTTGACAAACTGATCACTGAAAGTCCTGTTTATTTTTAGTGATGGTAGATCCTAGAATTTTTTTAAACGCTCGTATTTACCATCACTTTAAGTTGCATTCTGTCCTCTTCTGAGCATGGATAAAACTGACTTTCTCTTTTGCTAGCATTCACTTAATAGTAAAGCAGCTCATGTTACTCTATGACCTCAAATTAGCCCCCTTGTAGGGCTGTGACAGGAAGTAGTGGACACTGCACAAATGAAGTTTAAAAAAGAAATAAAAGATAAAACAGACTGTTTAATATCCCTTTAAGGGTCACTAAACACTAGAAACATTCTAGACATAATGATGTATTCAAATCAAAGGTTAGCCTGAAAATACTAGGCAGATTTTTTTTTTTAATTATGTTTGTAGTTTAAATATTGAAGAAATAAGTTTAAACTTTCAGTTTATGTTAAATGGACAGTATACACCAATTTCCATATAACTGCATGCAATAGACACAACTATAAAGAAGAATACACACAGATACTGATCTAAAAATCCAGTATAAAACCTTTTACAAACTTACTTAGAAGCTCCCAGTTTAGCACTGTTGATGAGGTTAGTCTGGGACATCCACTGAAAGGGGCTGGGAAAACAATAAGAGCAGACACACATAAATATATATGCACTTTGGAGCCCTTTCCACTTAAATACATTTAAAGATGAAAAATAATTTTTATTCTATTTTAATAGTTTTGTAATATGTTATACAGTAAATATTTAATATTGCAATGTTTTTCACTGAGAATATATTAATATATACAGTCTTAGACCACAATTAGATTTGTTGTTTTAGCAATAGTATAATGATCATGTAAAATTATTTCTCAGCCTCTTTATTAGAATACAACCAGAAAATACAGGATATTTGTATGCAATATTAAAAAACAGAAACAAATCTGAAAAAACAGCTTATATAGGCTAAAGTGGCAAGTATTTAGTTTTACCTCCCCTTACATTTGAGCAATAGCAGAAACCTGGCTCTCGTAAATCTAAATGGATGGAACCCTAATTAATGTCATTGCTAACACCTGTATTTGTCTTACTATTTCATGTAAAAATGACTGCAGTGAAAAATGTCTATTACACCAGTTTTGTGCAAGACATGCTTGAGCATTACATATATATGTGGTATGAGTTTAATTAATTAGAAGCTTGCTAATAAGACTAACTTTCAATTACATCATTCCATTCAAAATGCCAAAGATCACAGAAATTGACAGACATTAAATAATACTTTAGCATCAGCAAGACCATTCTCAAAGGGAAATCAACAAACAAACTCCATTTCAAGATGTGGTATTCAAGCTGTTATAAAGAAACTTGAAGAACCAGGAGAGGTCAAGGACAAAAAAGGACTGGAAGGCCAAGAAAGCTTTCAAAATCTGATGAGAAGTTTCTCAGAGTTTCTTCTTTGAGATCCCGTAAGAAGTCCAGCAAGGACCTGGCTCAGCATCTACCAGTTTCATCTGGATGCCAAGTTGACCCTACTACAGTCCGAGGAAGCTTGATCAGGAATGGTCTTTGTGGAAGGGTAGCAGCTAAGAAACCACTTTTTCAGAAGGGGAACAGGGGAAAAAGGCTAAGATATGCTAAAGCTCACAAAGATTGGAATGAAGATCAATGGAAAAGAATATTATGGAGTGATGAATCCAAGTTTGAAATCTTGGGGTCCAATTGTCGACAATATGTGAGAAGAAAAATGAGGGTTCAGTGATGTTAGTTACCAACACAAATTATGGGGATTTTTTTTCAGCAGACCAAGCCCTTGCTGTCCTTTTAGTTTTCCCCAAACATTGAAAAAAACACCATACAAAATGCAAGTACAAGGGACTTGTTTTCTGTAATTTTCTATAGAATACATAGTAAACACCAGCAATATTTCCAGATTTAGAATTTGATAACACATTCCAAAATAATAAAGAAAAGAAATAGAAAAACAAACAAAAAATACCTGCACTAAAAAATGTATCCTATACATATTTTCAGAAAATGTGATCTATTTTTACATTAGTCTAGTTTGTTCATTTATTTGGATGCCTGCAAATTCATACTTGCTCAGAAAGATTAGGATTTATGAGCCCTGACATAAAGTCATAACAAAATGAATCTTATTTCAATGGTAGGACAATGGCTTCTTCAGAAAGGAGTGTTTTGTCTTTCTAATAAGGGGTGACATGGCCCTCTATGAGTTTGTTCCATTTGCCTGTTGTTATTTAATGTGACCACTCAGCCCCAGTGATTGTTTCCTTCGTAGACATGTGATCCCCTCATTAGAAAGAGGTGCAGTCTTTTTCCCAATCTTACTGTTTAGCTGCCCGGGTCCCTAAAATTCCACTATTTGACAGTAGGCTACAATGGCTATTAGGAACACCTGCTAACCTAGCACGAGAACCCTCATTTGAAAGAGGACATTCCCTCCAGTGTATTTTTTGTATTTTTAATGGATACATTTTGTCGTTATTACTAGTCTGTTTTCTCTGGCTGTTTTCTCTATTTAATGGCACGTTGTCCTGGACTGATGAGAACTCCTGAAAGAGTATATATGTCAGTGCTGCAGTATAAGTTGGCATTTTATAAATAAATAATAATAATAATAAACAATTGTTAGAGTTATCATGTGCGAGTGTTTCAGTATGTGTAGTTTTGAGTAAGAAGAACCAAAGAGAGGGGTGTGGAAGAAATGTCTCTATAACTGAAAAAATATATACCTGTATACTGTAACAATATATATATATATATATATATATATATATATATATATATATATATATATATATATATATATATATATATATATATATATATGTCTCATCTCTCAAAAAGCACAAAAAAAGTTATAGCTCCAAAGTTGAACTGAAGGTATACACACACACAAACAGTTATTAATGACGATCACAATGTAATTAGAGTGTCCATATATCAAGCATTAAGGCAGCTGTGGCTGGATAGGCATGTGTCAAAGAAAGCCATCTGTAACAACTTGCAAAAGAGGTGTCTCACCACCACAACAGAGTCCTTGCAACTTACAGTTCAAGCCGCTAGCTTGTGTGATTACTGCAGGAGTTATCCGTATTCCTCGTCCTCTGCGTTCCTGCTCACAGCTCCACGCCACTCCAAATCTCAGCCTCAATCTGGGATCCAATCTGTCAGAGGGTAGGACGTATTCGGCGTGGGCTGACGACTATGTCGTGTCTAGGGAGCCGCCAATCAGTATCCTCCTATTATGGAGGCAGAAAATAGTGTACGTACTGATTTAATCCACGTACTCTCCGGCCGCTCAATACCTGAGTGATGTGTGTTCCTTGGCGTCCAAGGGAAACAAATGTGCGGAGAGGAGATTCAGGCAAGAACTGGATGCTCTAACAGGCCATAATAAACCAAAAGTCTATGCTATGATTACAGCGTAATGCCGAAACGCGTAAGCCTGCCAGCCCCGAGGTGTTCATGCATCTCATCTGTCTTGCTACTTGACCTTTATTTTTAAGTGGAATTACCTATCAAATAAATGTTATGCTTTACATATTTCCTGGATCGCTCTTTTTTTGTTTACTTTGGAATGGTAGTTTTGAGTAAGCACATTGTAAGTGTGAATGCAGACATAGGGTTAAATATTAAACCTCTTGCCACCAGAAGTGTATAGTGAATTACTATACAGTGTATTGGTGTCTTCGCTGGGAGTTATGTGAATGTTCCCAGGTGCCCCAAAAGAGAGCCCCTGCACCTCTTGCTTTCACATCTGCCCTCCTGTCTTTACGGCAGACAGTTGACTTAAAAAGCTTCTATTTTTCCTTTTAACCCCCTGGCTAACAGAAAAGACTGGGCGTGTTTTGCTGTGCAATGCATTGCAGTCCTTTTTATCTGCCATGGGGTTAATTGTGCTCTGCATCTTATCTAGCTCTAGGCACAGCTTTTTCCCACTATCAGAGCTGGAGCTAATGTGGAAGAGGTGGCTGCTCAGTGCTTCACGTTTTCCCTGTATAACTAGGCTGATCTGATTTATGGCTTCCCCAGGACGCTACTTAGAGCAGACTGTTCATTTGCAGAAGTGAGTATGAAGACTGCTCTGATTTAGAATGGTCTAGTTTTAAGTTCTATAATAGTCTGAATATTACGTTAAAAAGTAATAGGTGTTTTCTAGCTTATAATAAACACATAGTTTAATTTCCCTCTAGATTGATAATACATTGCCATGCTGAGCTGAATATGTTCCGCCCAGATTGGCTCAGCAGCTGTGTTCAGCTCCGAACCTGTTCCAGAGATGAATATAACTGTGTAGAACCCTATTGAGGGGCCTTAAATACATTATTCTGTTTGTTATATATATATATATATATATATATATATATATATATATATATATATATATATATATATATATATATATATATATAATTATAGTATATGTGATATATTCCAGTTAACATCCGAGTTGTGTAATGTGTATGCAGTTGTAGAGCAGATACCTAAGCAAAGCATATGTCACTTACAGGATTTATGCACCCCAAAATATTGATGCCTTATTACTCTACAGGGCAAACCACTAAATCATTGTTCCTTATAGTGTACTCGGTTTCTTATCCAACTTAAAATTATGTTTTAGGACCAAAAAATAGATTTCTTATACTATTTTACCCAAGAAGAGAGAAAGTGTGTGATTGTGTGTGTGTGTGTACAGGTGTGTGTGCTTTTGTGTGTGTACAGGTGTGTGTAGTTTTTGTTTGTGTGTGTACGTGTGTGTGTGTGGAGGGTATAAAACAAAATAAGAATGAGTTAGAAGGCAAAATCTCATGCTATTTTATTTTTCTTGTACTTCAAGTATGCTCTCTTAGTGAGTAAAAGGTGGAGACCTTGTTTGTATAGAGATTTCAACAAACTAATCTTTTAGTCACCTGGTTATAACATAAGCTTGCTGTGGGAATCACAACTTCTTTTTCATTGTTCTAAAATTGCTGGGAAATTAGCCAAATATATATAAATATTTAGTGCCCGCTCTGAGGTACAAAGTACTTTATGCAATATAGTTATTGACTTATTGTCCACAACTTTGTCACCCACTATATTTAACTTGTGTATTTCTGCAACATAGTTGTTATTCATTTTTCATTATTTCATTCATTTTTGGAAGATAAACAAGTAGCCCCTTAAAGGGACACAAAACTCGGATTTGTTCTTTCATGATTCAGATAGAGCATGCATTTTTAAAGGGACAATATACACCGATTTTAATTTAAATGCATGTAATAACATACTATAAAGAATGATATGAACAGATATTGATATAAAAATCCTGTATAAAACATTTAAAAAACTTACTTAGAAGCTCTCAATATAGCACTGTTAATCAGTTTAGGCTGGGACCCCTGTATATGAAAAGGTCCATTATACAAACAGAAACAATCTGAAGTCTGTATACATCAGTATATATCTAAAACTTTAGGGCTTGGTTAGGAGTCTGAAGATCAGAACAATGTAATTTAAAAATAAGCAAAACTATACATTTTTTCAAAAACCCCCCCCCCCCCCCCCATGATAGGCTGTATAAATGGATATTCTACAAAACATTTATGCAAAGAAAAATCTAGATTACAATGTTGCTTTAAGCAACTTTCTAATTTACTCCTATTATAATTTTTGTTCTCTTGCTATCTTTATTTGAAAATGCAGAAATGTAAGCATAGTAACCAATCAGCAGGCATGACCCAGGTTCTGAACCAAAAATGGGCGGGCTCCTATGCATTCCGGCTTTTTTAAATAAAGATAGCAAGAGCACAAAGAAAAAAAATATAATAGCAGTAAAATTAGTTGCTTAAAATTGCATGCTCTATCTGAATCATGAAAGATAAAATTTGGGTTTTGGTTTTTTTCATATAGGTGGTGAGAGTCCACGATCTGTTACATATGGGATTACATTCCTACCACTAGAAGGAGGCAAAGTTTCCCAAACCTCAAGAGCCCTATAAACCCCCTCCCCACCTCACACATAGCTTAGTTTTTGACTTTGCCTCGGTTGGAGGTGGTTAAATCATGAAGATGTGCATTATTTCTTCAGTGAAAGGGGCTTTCGGTCAATGTTGAAGCCCGGTTCCCCTCAGAGTACAGTGCTTGTCAGAGGGATGTATTTGGGGTATAGTTTATGATACAATGGTTTCACCTCATGGGAAATCCTTCAAAGGCTCTCTGTAAATTCGGTCGCAGGGATTCGTCGTTTGCTTCCCTTTACAGATCTACATTATACTCCTATTCTATTACCTCTGCTGATATGTTTCAGTATTGGTTTGGCTGTCTGCTACTTGCTTGATAATGGACGAGTGTCTATGGGTAAGTATGTTTTACATTTTTTTATGTATAGACACTCATATAGCTATATTGTGGACACTTTTAATTGTTAAAAGTTTATCTATATATTATGTATATACGGCCCTTGGACAGTGTTATGGTATAACCCGGATACCAAGGGTTAATACCAGATGAAAGATGTCCTGAATATGGGATCAGCAATACACAACCCAGCTAATTCCCCCCAAACATGAGACCAAGCTCCATCTTGAGAGTAAAACAGAAGAATGTGTTTATTGAGGGCTATATGCCCAGTATTTATGCAGAACTCCCCTAGGAGACCAGATGGGGGGTTGGAAGAGATTAGATAGAGGGAAGACGCCCTTTTACAGGATACAATAGCAGTCCTTTTTCACACCTGGCAGTCTAAACTCTGGAGGTGATTAAACAATGTGAACACTTATCACTTAAACTTAATTACAGTAAACAATAGCTGCTGCCAGGAAACCTGTCTTTAGAAAATAGTTTCTTAAAGCTGAACAAACAGTCCTTCAAAATCTCATCGGCTTCTTTACGAGTTTTTTGTACCTGCTCTTTATAGGTATCCACAAGCCCTACATACTGATGTAGTTTGCCCTTGAGTTGCTGCACCTCACTATGAGCCAGCGTCAGCTTCTCCTCCAGTGTCGCTAAGTTTGTCTTTAATGTTTCATGTTCCACTCTGAAGCTGGTGTTTTCTGCGGTCTGTCGGTGCAGCTTGTCTAGCAGAGATTCCCGTTCTAAATGAGCTTTTTCCTCTGCGCTCCTCTTCTCTCCCGCTAGCACTGTTACGTGATTGTTTAATGTGACCATTTCATCCTCTACTTGACTCTTCTCCTTCATCAGCGCATTGTAACGGGACTTCCACGTAGCAATGGCGGATAGAGATTTACCGAGCTCAGCATCCTGGGGCTCAGCAGCAGGTGGGTCATTCTCTGCGGCACGGATCTGGGCACGGGTAGTCACAGGGTTAACATCGGCGGGACCCATGGGATCGTAGGCAGAAACAAGGGGGGCCAAGTTATTTCCAAGGAGAACATCAGCTGGTAAGTCCTTCATGACCCCCACTTTCACATGTCTAGCGCCCACTCCCCAATCCAAATGTACCCGGGCAACAGGTAGGCGGAACACAGCGCCCCCTGCTACCCTCACAGCCACAGTGTCTCCGGTGTGCTGGTTCTCGGACACCAAGTTCTTTTTGAGCAAGGTCATGGTAGCACCAGTATCTCGTAGGCCACTGACTTCCTTCCCATTATCTTTAACCAGTTGCCGGTGCTGTTGTTGGTTATCCCGGTGGGCAGCTTGCACGGGATCTGCTTCATGTAGGATGCCCCAGCATTCTTCCTCCTCTACGCAGTGGGCAGCAGGCTGAGGGTTACGTGGGTTTCCGCCGGCGGGTCTCCTCCAGGACTGTGCTTGGTTTGCTGTGTTTAGGGGACACTCTTGTCTTTTGTGCCCTAGTTGCTTACATCCAAAGCACCGAATAGGCTGTGAGTAGTCCCGTGAGTTGAACTGGGCTGTCTGAGGATAGTTCGTGGCTGGAGGCCGTGTGGTAGAGCGGTGTGCCGGGGGTTGGTAACTGGTAGCTGCTCGGGTGACTGGGAGTCTGTACTCCACTCTGGCAGGGATCTTAGTGGTAGCAGTGTCCAGTTTGCGGGCATCCATATACTCATCTTCCAGGCGAGCAGCTTCATGCAGGGTGGAGGGTTTACGGTCCCGAACCCACTCTCTAACTCCTGCGGATAACTTGTCAAAGCAATGTTCCAACAGGAATAGCTGCAGCACCTCTTCCCCAGATACGGCTTGGCACCCCGCCATCCAGTGAGTTGCTGTGCGATGCACCTTCCATGCCCACTCAACGTAGGAATCTCCAGCTAGTTTAACAGTGTTTCTGAACCGCCTCCTGGAGAGCAGAGCCTCTTTTACAGCATTATAATCCCTGACTTCCTCATCTGGAATGGCCCGAAAAGCCTCGCTGGCCCAGCTGGATAATTTTCCGGATAATATCGTGACCCAGTCCTCTGCGGGTACCTTGTGTAGGGCACATTGCCTCTCAAAATCCGCAAGGTACCCATCAATCTTTCCTTCTGTTTCCAGGAAGTTTTTAAAAGCTGCAACATGTACTTTTCTCTTTTCCACTGGGGTTGCTGTGACTTGGGCTGCTGCAGCGCCTCTTTGGTGAAGTAGGTTGGCCTCCACAGCTGCTATGACCTGGTCGATAATTTCTGTAGTCGGGTTGGGGCCATAATGTGCCAGTCTTATCTTAACCGCCCGGTCAAAGCTTGCTTCTTCGGGGGTTCTGTCTGATATGCTGGGCCCATTGGTTCCTTCGGTCC
Source organism: Bombina bombina (assembly GCF_027579735.1). Lineage (NCBI taxonomy): Eukaryota > Metazoa > Chordata > Amphibia > Anura > Bombinatoridae > Bombina > Bombina bombina. The sequence goes on along the minus strand of NC_069499.1, from coordinate 987,346,740 downwards.
CTGGTACTCCGTCCATCTCGGTCAGTATTGTAAAAATCTCCCTCTTCCTGAGGTTAGTGGTTTTCCGCCCCGTTGTTCTAGCAGGTCTATAAGGGTGGCTCTTTTCAGCCTTTCATACGGTATTCCCATTAGGTCCGGGTGTGTAGTTGCTCTTCTGGGTAATAAGGATCATCCCGTCGCTTGCCACCAATTGTTATGGTATAACCCGGATACCAAGGGTTAATACCAGATGAAAGATGTCCTGAATATGGGATCAGCAACACACAATTCCCCTCAAACATGAGACCAAGCTCCATCTTGAGAGTAAAACAGAAGAATGTGTTTATTGAGGGCTATATGCCCAGTATTTATGCAGAACTCCCCTAGGAGACCAGATGGGGGGTTGGAAGAGATTAGATAGAGGGAAGACGCCCTTTTACAGGATACAATAGAATTGCATTACTTAACCAGATAAACAATTAAACACAAGAAAACAATGGAGTCCTTTTTCACACCTGGCAGTCTAAACTCTGGAGGTGATTAAACAATGTGAACGCTTATCACTTAAACTTAATTACAGTAAACAATATCTGCTGCCAGGAAACCTGTCTTTAGAAAATAGTTTCTCAAAGCTGAACAAAGTTAACCCTTCCAGTACTGACAGAGGGGTCTGTCACAGAGAGAATATCACTATTGCCCTTGCTTTTTACACAAATATATTTTGCCACTTTTTTTACCAAGCCAGCTGTTGTAACCCAATGATTAGCTCAGCTACCTAGCAAGCAGACAGGTTTAGAAATTGAATTCAGTAGCAGCTACTTGCACCTTGATTGTGCCTTCAAAAGTTAGTTTAAAAAACTAGACTGAACATGTTCCAAGGGATGCTGGTATATCTGCATTAACTATCTGTAAAGCTACTTTAAAAGAGTATAATTTGTTTCCTTTCCTCAAAAGCTTTCTTCAGGTTTTTTTTTTAGTGCTTATTGCTTTGCTTTGCTTATGCTATAAGGATTTCCTCTAAAGAGTGAGGATCCCTCATCTGCTGTAGAAACTTGATAATTACTCTTTTTATTTGAAGTTTAAGATTTCTTAGTCACTTTAAGGATTAAAGAACATAAGTATTCTGATGCTAAATGTTGTAATCGTTTGAAATCAATGTTTTAAACTGTTGTTAATCTCCCTGAGATTTTCCCTTATACCTTACCGCTGCCTCTGCCCTGATTGCTATGGAATGGTTTAAACTGGGTGTGTCTGTTAATCCTTTTTGCAAGGTTTAAAAGTTGTATTTTTTTTACATACTAGTTAAATTCTCAGACCAGCTATTTCTATTCCTGATTTAGCTACTACTTCTGATTTCCAGTTTTTCAGAACAGTTTCAGTTTTTCAGAACAGTTTTTTCTGATAACACTGTTAGTAGGACTTTGCGATTAATCGCATGATGTGATTAATCATGATTTTTTTTTACCTTGCGATTTTCAGATCTATGCAATTTTATGCAATTTTTAAAAAAAATATCTGATCACAGTAAGCTCCGTTAACTTTGGGAGACAGTTGAAATGTGCAAGAGCCAAGAGAAGCAAAACGACTAAGGCCAGAATATGTGTCACATCACACTCCAAAAACCAACACTGTGCCATCTCAGGTCGCTCCCTGTGCCAGTCGTTCCTTATCCCTGAGAATGTCTCCCTGGATGTCCTCCACAGGCCGGTTCAGGGTGCCCGCCTCCCGTAGAGCTCTCTCATGCTCTTCCCTAATATGCGATAAGCGCCCCCCTTGCAAAGTCACTCCCCCTTCCCAGGGGTGGGATACGGTGTCTAGGTAAATGAACATCCCATACACAGACATGCGATCCTCCGCCTGCTACTACTAAACACTGACTGAGCCCCAAGGGCAGCAGTGGCTGAGAGAAGCAAACCCCATCCACTGGCATGCGGTCTACTACCATCTTAGCCGCTGACTGCCCGCTTTGCTCCACCCTACTTGTTCTTTAATTGGCTTCCTTTACGGTCCGTTAAATAAATGCGATGAAACAAATCCCCGTCTTCAGAATGATGGGCACACACTCATACCTTACGTAGCATTGCAAAGTCTGTGATTTTGACGGACCTCTATTACATTTATGTACGGCATTTCCCAAAGCCAGACAGGTCAAGGTACTTGCCCCATGGTTTATCTTTTTATTAAATTAATTGACAATAGCAAGAGACGAGGTGAATTGTAAAATGCATTTGGGCACAAGTTGTCTGCTTTGTCCTGTTGTTGACCAAAGCTTATAAATGCATTAATAAATATAATCTGTGGCAGATTCTTTAAGTGAAGTTTTTGCACAGATTGGAAGCTCTGCAAGAAAACTCTACATTATCCGTATGGGTAAAAGCTAAATAATATTACATAATAGTATGAAAAATGAGGAAAAAGGGAGAAAATGTAGACACTAAAATAAATTAGCTACATACAAGACAGGGATTTCAGCACAAATATTTTATTTGTCTTGAATAGAATATTCAAAAGAGATATAGTTGAAAAGATCACAAAGTGTTTTCAAAAATTGCACATCCACATCATAGGCAGGTTATTCAATATCCCATAGACAGACAGATGAACCATAAATGTACTCTAGAGCAATTAAACTGTTGTGGACCTAGAGACCAACATTAGAATATCATATTGACTAAGTATCCATAGAACAACACTTCCACTAGAGGATATCAGTGCCCTAGATGCAAAATTTGGCTATCATAGTGATCCTTGAGGATCTATGTCTATTGGATATAACTAGTGTCCTACAATAAGACATTTGTGTCAATAAGAACAAGTACCTATTAATTCCCAGTACATAGAACGTTATAATGTTCCGTTTTTTTTAACAAAGACTAGGGGGTTATATACAACACCAATTTCAGAGGGCACCACTATCGTAGGTATAGTCCAGTGTCATGAAAATTAAATCACATAAAGGATCTATGTACACACCCCCAAAGCAAGTCTTGTTAAAACCGTGGCTAATGATGACCACAATATTAGGTATACAAAGCAAAGTTATCACACATTGCAGCCTAAACATAAAGGAGTAAGAAAGGAACAGTTCATATCATAATTCCGTGTATGCGGCTAATCAAGTAGGATCCTTAATAGGTATAAACGCCAGCCCTTGAAAGCCATGTTTGGTGGCTAAACGAACTGCTGAATACTTTATCGACACCACAAAAGGAGGTTAAGTTGATACGGTTTGCATTTGGGGAGATTAAGAACTTTGCCCTTTTCGTTATTTGCGAACATTTGCAAACATAGGGTGAAATATGCAAAACACCTGAAAATATTACCGTAACTTGTGAACGGCCTTAGGGACCTGGTTCCATACTTAAGTCCTTTAAATATCTCTCTGTGGTATGGAGAACTACAGCCGTTAATTCACTCTTTTGGGAATATATGAACTGTTCCTTTTTTACTCCGTTATGTTTAGGCTGCAATGTGTGATAACTTTGCTTTACCTAATATTGTGGTCATCATTAGCCATGGTTTTAACAAGACTTGCTTTGAGGGGGTGTACATAGATCCTATATGTGATTTAATTTTCATGACACTGGACTATACCTACGATAGTGGTGCCCTCTGAAATTGGTGTTGTATATAACATCCTAGTCTTTGTTTAAAAACCAGAACATTCTAACGTTCTATGTACTGGGAATTAATAAGTACATGTTCTTATTGACACAAATGTCTTATTGTAGGACACTAGTTATATCCAATAGACATAGATCCTCAAGGATCACTATGATAGCCAAATTTTGTGTCTAGGGCGCTGCTATCCTCTAGTGGAGGTGTTGTTCTATGGATACTTAGTCAATATGATATTCTAATGTTGGTCTCTAGGTCCACAACAGTTTAATTGCTCTAGAGTACATTTATGGTTCATCTGTCTGTCTATGGGATATTGAATACCCTGTCTATGATGTGGATGTGCAATTTTTGAAAACACTTTGTGATTTCTTTCAACTATATCTCTTTTCAATATTCTATTCAAGACAAATAAAATATTTGTGCTGAAATCCCTGTCTTGTATGTAGATAATTTATGTTAGTGTCTACATTTTCTCCCTTTTCCCTCATTTTTCGTACAATTTCTAAAGGGTCTGCACAATGTTCCTTTATATAAGGTTACTAGTCCTGAGTTAAATTTTATACACAGGATATTATATTATATATAAGGCTACCTCCCCTTTTCTCTATATATCTGAGATAATAGTATGTTTATGTTTAAAGGAATACTAACTTTTACCAAATTCAGTAAAAAAAACCCCACATATTATAAGTTACATGTATAAAATAAAACTTACTGACCTATTACTTTTGCAAATTGAAGCCGCATAACCTTAGAAAATGCAGCTTTATTTTTTGACGATTACGTCATGATATCCAGCCCACATCTAAAACCAATCAGATTAGCAGTTTATGCATGTCATTATGACATGAATTACTCCTCATTCGTTTGCGCACAAAATCGAGTGAAATAGCGCATGCGCATTTGCAAATATTGATGCCGAAATATTCTATTTCATTTCACATATTTATTAAGACTGCTCGTTATTACTAGGGAGAAGCCTACACCACTTACCTGTCAAAGCACTGCTGGATCTTATGTGCGCTCGATAGAGCAAGTCTACTATGTTGCAGCCAGTCTTGCAGGGAGTGACGTTTGTGGTGACGTTGCGCAATCTTGCGCATGCGCAGTGATAATTTTAGGCGCCATATTCCAACTGCAGTTGGCAGCCAGGATTGGATATGAACAAAAGATACCCACGGAGTGGGTTTGGAAAAAATTATTTTTTGGAAAGAAGATTACGGTGATACGGTAAAGATCTCCTAATGAGATCCTATTGAGAAGATGCTTATTTTGGATAGTTATATTGTAACAAGCATCATTAAATTTTGCTTACAGTGTCCCTTTAAGCACTGACTGCTAACCCTTTTAGTTCTTAACAATTTCACACCCCTTTGCAAAACTCGTTTTAAACTGTTTGCAGTCATTCACCTAGATTACAAGTTGTGCAGTACGGCTATACCGCTGAAAAATTGGCCTTTGCGAGAAGTATAGTCAGCTCACCAGTATTACAAGTCGCGGCGGTACAGCTATACCGCTAGCGTTTTATCCTATACCGCAATGATCCATTCTGCACTCCAAAAATGGCTTTTAAGTGTGGAATATTCAGCTCACCCGTATTATATGTTGCGTGGTCAGGCAATTCCGCTAGCGTTACAGCTTATACCGTCACAATCCATTCCGCAATCAAAGGCCAGTAGTTATGGATTTTGCGAGAATTTTTTTTACAAAGTACACAAACACCCATAAACTACCTATTAACCCCTAAACCGCTATCCCCGCATCACAAATTCTATAATAAACCTATTAACCCCTAATCACCACCCACATCGCCAACACTGAATTAAAGTATTAACCCCTAATCCGCCACCTCCATATCCAAAACACTAAATAAACCTATAAACCCCCTAAATCGCCGATCCCCCACATCCTTACTCCCTAGATAAATAAACCGCCCCCACATCGCTACTACTAAAATAAATCAATTAACCCCTAAACCGCCAACCCCCCACATCGCTACTACATAAATAAACCTATTAACCCCTAAACCGCCGGCCCCCACATCACTACTATAATAAACCTATTAACCCCTAAACCGCTGACCCCCCCACAGCGAGACTCCCTAAATAAACCTATTAACCCCTAAACTGCTGACCCCCCACATCGGTACTACTTAAATAAACCTATTAAACTCTATACCGCCGACCCCCTCACATTGCGACTCCCTAAATAAACCTATTAGGTGGATTAGGGGTTAATAGCTTTATTTAGGTGTTATCGATGCGGGTGGGCGGCGGATTAGGGGTTAATAGGTTTATTGTAGTGTTGGCAATGTGGGTGGCCGGTGGATTAGGGGTTAATAGTTTTTTGTAGTGTTGGCGATGTCGCGGGCGGCGGATTAGGGGTAATTATACTAGGGGTTTATGTTAGGGTATTAGATTTATAACAAACTTTCTTGTCTCCATAGACATCAATGGGGAATGTGTTATAGCGATCGCCATTCCACAATCACAGGTGTTAGTTTTTTTTCTAACACTTTTTCTCCATTGATGTCTATAGGGGGATACTGGGCTTTTGGCTTTTGTGCGGTATGGAGCTTAACACACCATACCGCACAACACAAGAAGTTTTTTTTGTAACTTGTAATGGCAGCGCTATGTAAAGTGCTGTACCGCTAAATTTTTAGCGTTATATACGCACCATGTTTAGCACACGGCTTGTAATCTCGTCATTGTGTTTAAAGAGACATTCAAGCCACAATTGGTTGAATCCAGCCCCTAAGCCTGCATGAAGGTGCGGCCCTCAATCCAGTTCTTCTGGTAGGGGAAAGACTAAAGCTATTTCAATGAATTTGGACAGATTATGTCCAAAATCAGTGGATTCAGAATATTATTTCTCAGGGGTATCGAATTGGATTCAGAATTCGATTTCCCATGGGTCCAAAAAACCCAAGCATTTGTGAAATGTAAACAAAAGAAGACAGACCCACTCTAAGGGTAAAACTGTTTTTTAATGTAAAGTGCTTATGCACAAATAACACGTACAGTGTATAAAATAAAACAAGCATAATCATAGTCAAGAGTGTCACCACACTGGACTCCTTTGGAAGGCAGATGAGAGTATGTGGAAAATCACCCAGTCCTTTTACTGATCCTAAGCGTTTCCGGACCACCACAGGAGCTGAAAGGTAAGGGGCTGCTCAAACCAACCCAGCGTCTGGAGAGGTAATGTGGAGATGACTCAGCTTCTCTACGTGTTTCGTCGGGATCCGACCCAACTTTTTCAAGAGATATTTGTTGTTAAGTCCTTTGCTCCTTTTAAACGAGCGGGCTTGAATACCTCACAATACGTGGCTGTTTCTGATTGGTCAACCACGTGATGCACCACAATTGGTCGCTTCTTGTTAGTGACGTAATAAGCATTGCAATACAGATTCCTGATGTACATCAAGTGTCTAACTGACACATAAATGACAAAAATAAATAGTACAGTTATAGTTAAAAACATAAAAGCATATAACCGGTATCAGTGCAGTGTAACACTTATAAAGCACATGAAATGCAAAAATAGATGGTAAACTACAGCCATAAAAATGTACACAATAATGTGTTCATAAAAGTGCTTAAACGATATCTTATCAGCGTAGCACATATAAGTACATACTGTATGTCTATTGATACTCAATCTGAAATTTGTAAGAAAACATTATCCTATTCCTACGGCAGACTGCAGGCATGTAAACAGTTTGTGAACATCCATACCTGGCCAGAAAATTGTTAGTTTGCCATATTAACAGGTAATATTGAAAAATTATACATCATATTACTATTGTGAATGATAATACAATGGAACCCAAATAGAAAAGATGAGAAATTTCTGTAATGAGCCCTAATTGAGGGGAGGGAAAAATAAACTTAAAAAGAAAACAAACAAAAAAACATATATATGCAATGTTTCTCAAAAGAGAGCATATCTATATAACACATGAAAGTGCCACTTAGGCCAAGGGGATAGTCAGTACATGGGAATGTTACGAGCTGACTATATCAAATAAGATGAACAAGATAGAACAGAATAAGGGACTCTATATAAAAGCCTGAAGATCTAGATCTATATTCAGGCCCTTCTGACTAATAGTATTGAGAGTTTGTAGTTTGTGAACCAAAAAGTTTTGCGTTGTCGCAAACTTCTTTACCTATTATTGGAGCTATTTGGTGGAATCCAATCTATGACCATAATTACAAGCCCCTTAGGATTGGCGTCATGATGGTATTTGTGGTGATCTGAGACACTGTGTGTATCTATTTTGTTTTTAATATTACAGCAATGTTCGTTAAATCTATTTCTTATTAACCTCTTTGTATGCCCTATATAAAAACAATTACAGTTACAGATTAGGATGTACACCACAAACATCGATTTGCATGAATACTTATGTTTAATTTTAAATTCTTTATATTTATTGATGTTGTTGAAAGTATCCCCCCTAATGATGTGGCTACAAATATGGCAATTCGTGCTTCCGCACGGCCATGTCCCATTGGTCCTACTTAACCAATGTGTATTCTCTGATATGTTAGAATTTTTTGTTGATTTTAGTTTAGAGGGTGCTAACATGTTTTTGAGATCTTGTTTTTTTCTTTTTGCGCCTTCCATTTCTGAAATGTGTTTCAGATCTAGAACTCTCTGCGGTAATTGTCCCAGTTCCTCAGCAGAAACAGGGATTGGGTTTTTATTCAAATGTATTCATTGTTCCAAAGAAGGAAAATCCTTTCAGACCAATTTTGTATTCCAACTTCCAACTTTCAAGATTGTGACTATAATGATTTATGCATTTTGTTCAGCAAGGTCACTTCATGTCCACAATAGACTTACAGAACGCTTACCTTCACATTCCAATTCATCCAGATCATTATTGATTTCTGAGATTCTCTTTTCAAAACAAGCATTACCAATTTGTTGCTCTTCCATTTGGCCTAGCAACAGCTCCAAGAATTTTCTCAAAGGTTCTCGGTGCCCTTCTATCTGTAATCAGAGAGCAGGGTATTGCTGTGTTTCCTTATTTAGACGATATCTTGGTACTAGCTCAATCTTTTCATTTAGCAGAATCTCACACAAAACAATTATTGTTGTTTCTTCAAGGACATGGTTGTAGGATCAATTTACCAAAGAGTTTTTTGATTCCTCAGACAAAGGTCACCTTTTTAGGTTTCCAGATAGATTCAGTGTCCATCACTCTATTCCTAATAGAAAAGAGACGATTCAGATTAGTTTCAGCTTGTCTAAACCTTCAGTCTCTATCCTTCCCTTCAGTAGCTATGTGCATGGAAGTTTTAGGTCTCATGATAGCAGCATCGGACGCGATCCCCTTTGTTCGTTTTCACACTATTATTATTATTATGCTCGTTTTCACATTATTATTATTATCTGTTATTTGTATAGTGTCAACAGATTCGGTAGCGCTAGACCTCTTCAGCTTTGCATGTTGCACCAAAGGTGCAGGGATTACACTAAGATATTACAACTGATATTCTTAAATCCCAACACTCAACTCTCTCTGACTTAGTGGTAAAATCATCACCTTATTGTTCAAGGGGCCTCCTTTGTTTGTCCTACCTGGACTGTGATCACAACAGATTCAAGTCTTTCTTGTTGGGGAGCTGTCTGGGGGTCTCTGACAGCACAAGGGGTTTGGAATCCTCGAGAGGCGAGGTTACCAATCAATATCCAAGAACTCTGTGCTATTTTCAGAGCTCTTCAGGCTTGGCCTCTATTAAAGAGAGAGAACCATGCATTTGTTTTCAGGCAGACTATCACAACAGTGGCATATGTCATTCATCTAGGGGGTACTCGCAGTCCCCTAGCAATGAAGGAAGTATCTCTGATACTTTCTTTGGCAGAATCAAAACTCTTGTCTAATCACTGCGATTCATATCCCAGGTGTAGACAATTGGGAAGCGGATTATCTCAGCCGTCAGTCTCTACATTGGGGGAGTGGTCTCTCTACCAACCTGCTTACATTTTTCCACCTCTGGTTCTTCTTCCAAGAGTGATCTCAAAAATCAAAATGGAACAATCTTATGTGTTTCTAATAGCACCAGCATGGCCTCACAGGTTTTGGTATGTGGACCTTGTTCGAATGTCCAGTTGCCAACCTTGGTCACTTCCTCTAAGACCAGACCTCCTGTCTCAAGGCCCATTTTTCCATCCAGATCTCAAATCACTAAATTTGAAGGTATGGAAATTGAACGCTTAATTCTTAGTCATAGAGGTTTCTCTGATTCAGTGATTAACACGATGATTCAGGCTTGTAAGCCTGTTTCAAGGAAAATATAGCACATGGTTTGGAAAACCTATATTTCATGGTGCTCTTCACATAATTATTCCTGGCATTCATTTAGAATTCCTAGGATACTACAGTTTCTTCAGGATGGTTTGGATAAAGGTTTGTCTGCCAACACTCTGAAATGACAAATCTCTGCTCTTGCTGTTTTATTTCATAGAAATATTGCTAATCTTCCTGATATTCACTGTTTTGTCCAGGCTTTGAATCACATCAAACCTGTTATTAAATCTATTTCGCCTCCTTGGAGTCTAAATTTAGTATTAAAGACTTTGCAGGCTCCTCCTTTTGAGCCTATGCATTCTTTGGACATTAAACTACTTTCTTGGAAAGTGTTATTTCTCTTGGCTATCTCTTCTGTTATAAGAGTTTCTGAGTTGTCTGCTCTCTTTTGTGAGTCTCCTTATCTGCATTTCCATCACGATAAAGCTGTTTTGAGGAATTTGATATGAATTCTAACAACATTAATAGGGAAATTATTGTTCTTTCCTTGTGTCCTAATCCTAAAAATACTCTTGAAAGATCTTTGCATTTGGATGTGGTAAGAGCATTTAAATATTATTATGTTGCTGCTACTAAGGATTTCAGAAAGACATCTAGTCTATTTGTTATTTTTTTCTGGTTCTAGAAAAGGTCAGAAAGCCTCTGCCATTTTCTTGGCTTCTTAGTTGAAATTTCTGATTCACAAAGCTTATTTGGAGTCGGGCCAGTCTCCGCCTCAGACAAATACAGCTCATTCTACAAGATCAGTTGCCACATCTTGGGCTTTCAAGAATGAAGCTTCAGTTGATCAAATCTCCAAAGCGGCCACTTGGTCTTCTTTGCATACCTTTACTAAATGTTACCATTTTGATGTTTTTGCTTCTTCGGAAGCAGTTTTTGGTAGAAAGGTTCTTCAGGCAGCTGTCTCAGTTTGAATCTTGTGCCTATTATTTAATTTTTTTTGAATATTTTAAGAAGACTTAATTATTATTTGGATTTCATTTCTCAGCGGAAATAGCTGTTTTTATTTTATCCCTCCCTTTATTTTTTGTTACTCGTGGACTTCCACATTTTGGGTATTATATCCCATCAGTAGCAAGCTTGTAAACTGTCGCCACCTATATGAAAGAAAACAAAATTTATATAAGAACTTACCTGAAAAATGTATTTCTTTCATGGTGGCAAGTGTCCAAGAGCACCAACCATTTTTTGGGGGTTATGATTTTTTTGTATAAGCACATTCATCTTTTTTATGCTTGTTACTCCTTATACACCTCACTAACTTGGCTATATATTAAACTGAGGTATGAGTAAGATGGGAGGTGTATTTATAGGCATTTGAGGTTTTGGAAACTTTGCCCCCTCCTGGTAGGAATGTATATCCCACCTGGAGGTCTGTTTTTGCAATCTATATTATAAAGTGCCCGTGTTCCCTTTTCTATGTAGGTCAAACGACCATTCAGATAAGAGACCACATTACAGAACACAAGTCAAACATATGTTGCAAGAAAAAAGATGCTTCAGTAGCAGGTCACTTTTTGGAAAAGGAACATAAAATCAGTCAATTAAGATTTCAAATAATAAAGGAAATAAAAATACCCAGGAGAGGTGTGTTAGAACTGCAATTCTCAATAAAAGGGGGATGTATTGGATCTAATACCTAGATGCAATGTACCCTAAGGGGTTATACCATAAATTTTGGTTTTGGTAATAGGAGGGCTGGAGATTTATTCTGATACTTTGCAAATATTATTATGTATGTAAATAGGAAATGTGTAAATGTAATACTTGGTTTTAACTTTTTAACTAAACTGATGAATGTATTTTAATTTACATGGTTATGCTTTAATCTCTGAATGTAAAAAGTGCATTTATGATGTTGTCATATAAGTAACCACTAGGTGGAGCTAAAGCATAGAATTTCTGTGTGACACAGGTGTGCATACACCTATTTAAAGGCAGGTAATGTTAAGATCTGGTATGCATGAGGAAGGGCTGAGCTAGGCCAGAAATATTGCAGATATTTGTTGATGCATGTTGTACTATTAATAAAGGTCTTTTATTATTGGAAGTGCTGGAGGACTTGTTGCTTTACATAGGAATGTATATCCCATCAGTAACAAGCTCGTCGACTCTCGCCACCATTATAGAAAATAATTTATCAGGTAAGTTCTAACATAAATTATGTTTTCTCCTTCTAGGAGTCTTAACCTAGTGTTAAAGGGTTTTGCAGGTTCTTCCTTTGAGCCTATACATGTATTAGACATTAGACTACTTTCTTGGAGTGTTGTCTCTCTTAACCTTCTCTTCTACTAGAAGAGTTTTTGTATTGACTGCTCTCTCTTGTGAGTCTCTTTATCTGATATTCCATTAGAAAAGGCTGTTTTGCGGACTACATTTAATTTTTTGCCCAATGTTGTTTCTTCTCATAATATTAGTAGGGATATTGTTATTCCCTATTTGCATACTGATCCTAAGAAGGCTTCTGAAAGATCTTTGCATTTTTTTGGATGTTGTTAGAGCATTGAAACATTATGTTAATGCTACTAAGGTTTTCAGACACACTTTCAGTTTGTTTGTTCCTTTTTCTGGCCCTCTGCTATTTCTTTAGCCTCTTGGTTGAAACTTTTGATTTACAAGGCTTATTTGTCATATATAATTTGAAACCTGTATCAGACACAATATTTTTTCTATAATCGCAAGTCGAAAAAATGTACTGCAACATCATCATAATAAATTTTGAATATGATAGTGGTTTCCAACTCATTCAGACAACTAAGCCAATTCTTAAGTTCGGTAACTGAATCTCCCCAAATCATAAAGACATTGTCAATATAGCATCATTTATTTTAAATATGTATCTCTAATACCAAAGACATGCTTCTTCTTATACTTTGACATGTAAATATTTGCATATGATGGGGCCATATTAGACCCCATGGCCGTGCCTAAAGTTTGCAAAATATAAATATTCTCAAAATAAAAATAATTATTTTCCAAACATAGTTCCATTAAATGTAGCAGCAAATCAATTGTCAGTCCTACATACTGGTCACCTTTGGTAAGCATCTTCTTAATCATCTCCATTTCATGTACATGTTGAATGACAGTGTACAAATTTACCACATCCAAAGTGACCCGAATGTCAGAGGCCTATAGTGTAGAAAAATCTTGTAAGAAATAAGTTCAGAGTAGTCTTGTTAATAAGACCTTGTTGAAAGTACTACAGGTTATAAAAGTCAATGTATTTCTCAAGACATTGAAAAAGAGACCCCCTGAGAGAAACAATAGGTCTGTCAGGGGGATTATAAAAGAGATGTGGAATTTTGGTAACATATTAGTATTGGGCAGAATATCAGATAAAGAGACTCACAAGAGAGAGCAGTCAATACAAAAACTCTTCTAGTAGAAGAGAAGGTTAAGAGAGACAACACTCCAAGAAAGTAGTCTAATGTCTAATACTTGTATAGGCTCAAAGGAAGAACCTGCAAAACCCTTTAACACTAGGTTAAGACTCCTAGAAGGAGAAAACATAATTTATGTTAGAACTTACCTGATAAATTATTTTCTTTAATGGTGGCGAGAGTCGACGAGCTTGTTACTGATGGGATATACATTCCTATGTAAAGCAACTGTGAAGTCAGGATCAGACTGATATGCTTCAGGAAAGTTTTTCTCTGTGAAAGGCACATGTTGAGCAAAAAGAGGCTGCTTCTTGGGTGGTAACTAGCCATAGAACATTCTATTATGCTTTTGTTCGTTTCCAGGTTGAGCGCTTCTCTCTTTTTATTTATGCAAATTATGACATTTTGGGAAGTCTCCCTAAGTGTGATGCGGGAATCCAGACGTGGACCCGTTGCTCAGTGTGCCTAGAGGGATATGGCTGCACCTCACTGACGAGGACCACAATAGGCCGAAACGTATGTCTGGGGTTTTGCTGTTTCTCTCATTCAGAGAAGGATTGCCTGGTATTTCGGGCTGGACTGCACTGTGAAGTCAGGATCAGACTGATATGCTTCAGGAAAGTTTTTCTCTGTGAAAGGCATATATTGAGCAAAAAGAGGCTTCTTCTTGGGTGGTAACTAGCCATAGAACATGCTATTATGCTTTTGTTTGTTTCCAGGTTGAGCGCTTCTCTCTTTTTATTTATGCAAATTATGACATTTTGGGAAGTCTCCCTAAGTGTGATGCGGGAATACAGACGTGGACCCGTTGCTCAGTGTGCCTAGAGGGATATGGCTGCACCTCACTGACGAGGCCCACAATAGGCCGAAACGTACGTCTGGGGTTTTGCTGTTTCTCTCGTTCAGAGAAGGATTGCCTGGTATTTCAGGGCTGGACTGTACTGTGAAGTCAGGATCAGACTGATATGCTACAGGAAAGTTTTTCTCTGTGAAAGGCACATGTTGAGCAAAAAGAGGCTGCTTCTTGGGTGGTAACTAGCCATAGAACAAGTTATTATGCTATTGTTCGTTTCCAGGTTGAGCGCTTCTCTCTTTTTATTTACACTCTAACCAGAGGCCCCAGATATTAAAATGCTACTTTCCACATCCTTAAGACACATGTGATTAAATGTTTTAATTGAAGTATGTGTATTGGGAGGTTCAAATGACCACTTCTTTTTTACCGGTTTAGATTATGGAGTATCCCTATTCTGAAACAAATCTCTTAACTTAAGTTGTCTTTTTGGAATTTATGAAAATCTACATTTAAGTGAAAAGCCTCAGGTTTGGGAGTAAGCATATACAACCCCAATTCCGAAAAAGTTGTGACAGTATAGAAAATGCAAAAAAAACCATACAAAAAAGAGTAATTTGGAATTCACCCTGTACCATATTGAAAACACATTATTACTTTGTGTAATGTAATGTATTTTTTAAAATATACACTGATTTCAAATCTGATGACTGCAAAGTTGGGACAATGACTGTTTACCACTGTGTAACATCACTTTTTCTTTTAATAACACTTATTAAGCATTTGGTCACTGAAGACACCAGTTGGTTAGGTTTAGCAAGCAGAAATTTCCCCCATTCATCCATTATGCATGTCTTCAGCTGCGCAACAGTACAGGGCCTTCATTGCCTTATTTTGTGCTTCATAATGTGCCACACATTCTCTATCGGAGACAGGTCAGGCCTGCAGGCAGGCCATGCTAGCACCCGCACTCTCTGCTTGCGCATCCATGGGCTTGTAATCCGGGCAGAATGTGGTTTGGTGTTTGGACATCCCTGAAAAAACCCACGTCTGAATGGCAGCATATGTTGCTCCAAAATGTATACATATCTTTCTGCATTAATGGTGCCCTCACAGATGTGCAAGTTACCCATGCCGTGGGCACTGACACACCCCCATAACATGATAGACACAGACTTTTGGACCTGACGCTGATAACAGCTTGGATGGTCCTTTTCCTCTTTGGCCTGGAGATCACAACAGCTGTTTTCCCAAAAACTATTTGAATTGTTAACTCGTCTGACCACAAAACAGGATTCCACTGAGCTACTGTCCACACAAATGGTAAACTACATGATTTTAAACCTTCCTAACTGAGAATATTTTTACAATGACAACTGCAGCTTTATTTTGTCAAATGAGTATTATGTTTTATGTTTGTTCATTTTGCTGATTTTCCTGTTCCCCAAAACAAAATAATCCTTGCTAACCAATCACAAACTAATATTTAAATATAGCACAAACTCTGTTTGCACATGTGCAGTTGGGAGACACTGGGGAAGCCTGCCCTTAACTCTTCCCTTAAGTGGTTTAGCACTGATTCAACTTAGTTACTATTGCAAAGAATGATTATCCTATCATGATTGGTGATGCAAAACTGAAAATCCACCCTTTACAAACATGTGACTGTTGAGAATCTTAGGGGGGTGAAATAAACAAAAGCTCACATAAATTGCCTAAAAGTATTAACCCAAACCTCCTTGGGAGAAAGTAAAAAAACACACATTTAAGATGTATTTTACAACAAAAGGCTTCAAAATAAATAATGAATGTACATTGCAATAAGGTTGCACTTGCAATAATGAAACATTTTATGCATTGTTGAAATGTCAAGTTTAATGGTCCTTTAACTTGCATCCATGAAGGCAGTGGCAAATGGTGCTGACTGACAAAGGTTTACCAAAGTATTCTCTAGCCCATGTCAGGATATCCATTACAGACTCATGACGGTAGTGACGTCTGAGGGATCAGAGATCACACGCATTCAGAAGTGGTTTTCGGCCCTGCCCTTTACGCACCGAGATTTGACCGGATTCCTTGAATCTTTTAATTATACTGTGCACTGTAGAAGGTGAAATGCCCAAAATCCTACCGATTTGTCTTTGGGGAATGTTGTTCTCAAAGTGTTGGACTATTCGCTGACGCATCTGTTGGCAGATTGGTGACCCTCAAACCATCCTTGCTCTTGAAGGACTAGGCCTTTTTTTGAAGGATCCTTATATACTATGATTACACGATTGCCTCACCTGTTTCACATCATTTGCTTATTTCAATTTGTCACATCGCTATTAGTCCTAAACTACCCTGTCCCAACTTTTTTGGGACGTTTTGCAGTAAAAAATACATTAAATTCACAAAGTAAAACATCAAATCATGTGTTAATTATTTTCAATATAGTACACAGTGAATTGAATTTTCAAATGACTCTTTTTGTTTGTTTGTTTTGTTTTTTTTGCATCTTCCATACTGTCCCAACTTTTTCAGAATTGGGGTTATAAATATATATATATATGAATTGAGTTGTGAAACCGCATCAGAGGCCCCAAAAAATTAAGTTGAGATGTATTTGTCATTGTTATGACAATAAGCTGGTAGCGGCCAGACACAGGACCACTCATTTTAAAGAGCAGAAATGCTGCTTAAAAAAAATGGGTCCCAAGTTTATGCATGTATTGTTGGTGTCAGCATAGGGCATACCCTACACCCCTTATATTTTTTACCATATGCTTATGGTTTTGACAGGTGATCACTTTTAACATAGTGGTCAATAGATAACCACCTGGGCATGTGACCCCTTCTTTGAAAGAGAAGCTTAACCCAGTGTCGTATTTAGGATTTCTGCTTCCCTAGGCACTTAAAATTATGCTGCCTCCTTATCCCCCTCCCCCTCTAAGGTTTTAGGCCTCTTTTTGCCATGATATTTTTTGGTCAGGGAGTAAAGTTAATTTTTATGGCATTTCCAAAATTAATGTTCACACACAATCACAGACACATACACACACAGGGTTATACATATATACACCTATCTATTGCTGCAATATCCAAAAAACAAACACAGATTTCTTGAAACAATACTTCCCCAAACACAATACTAAGTGCTGGTAGCAACAGAACTAAAGGCAATAGCTAGCTAAAAAAAATAAAGCTACCTCTAAACTGTAAGCTTCATGGGCAGTCTCTTATACCCCCCTCTCCCTAGAATGTAGGCTATTTGGGCAAAATCTCCCTTATATGCCTGTATAATACTTCTAAAATAACTGTAAGTGTCTTACAAATATAGCCACAAAAAATGTGCTGCCCCCTCCCATTCTGCTGCCCTAGGCAAGTGCCTTGTTTGCCTAGCCATGGGTCAGCAACCTTGGCTCTCCAGAGAATTTAGAACTACATTTCCCATGATGTCTAAAACATCTGGAGAGCCAAGGTTGCTTACCCCTGGCCTAGGCCCAAATACCCCCCCGGCTTCACCTCTTTAAAACAAAAAAATGGTTCACTTGCCCTGTTGTAAAGCATATTTTAGAGAGCAAGGGTCCCTTTTATAGTCTAGAGGACTAGTATACAGGCGATTGTTATTTCCATGGCAATCACGGAGCATGAGACCACTAATTTGATAATGGTCAATCCCCTCTTTCCTGTAAGGTGTATTGTGTGGATGTGTGTTGTATGCTGTCTTTAGGGGATTGGGACACCTTTGCGGCCACTGCTCCCCACACAGTAAATACATTAAGTAGGTGATTGGCATGCCGCACAAAATTGGCAATCACCTACTGATGACACGACTATGAGACCCCACACTAGAAAGATGGTGTCCCCCTCAAACACAGTACGGCTTTCTACTTGGGGCAGTTGAAAATTAGAAGGGGAAACATCCTTTTCAGATGAGGTGTCTCATATCCCTCTAATAAAATCGATAAGGAGATAGGGTCTCTATAGTAGCCCCACTCTCCCGCCACTATAAATCACTTTGTTTCAAGTAAGACAGGTGATAACTATTTTTAGTAGTGCTCAGCTATATCCTAGGGGGGCAAGTGATCTCTTATTTGAAAGAGAGGAGTATGCCCTTTCAAATGAGGGGTCACTTGTCCATCTAGCCCAGACATTAGAGCCCCCCTCCTCCTTTGGTTAAAAACCATTTAAATGCTGATACAGGTATTTACCATTTGTACAGCGGTTTCCTGTAAATTAGAGGCATGTGACCCCTCTATCCCAAACAGAGGGGCAATATAGTCTTCTTTAGATCCCCCTCAGGTTAAACAGCATCTTGCAGGGCCATGCAACCCCTAATTTGAAAGGGAAAATGAGGGTCCACTTGTCCCTCTAAAGGCCCGAAAGTCCACAGCCGCCCCCCCCCCCTTCAGCCCCCTGGCTGTCCAACTACCTACTTTAGCAGATAGTCCTGCCCCATTGTGATGTCACTGCTGGCACCACAGGGCCCTAGTATGCGGATCAGATGGGGGACACTATAGAACATGTGTTCATCATTGGCACTGCAGAGTAGATGTGCATGACGGGGAGGGCTTGTCATGTGCATCTAAGAGGTTAATAAAAAAGAAAAACAAACAAATGAATACATGCGTAAAAAAATGTAGTTGATTTATTTGTGCAGTAAAGTAAAGATGATTTTGTAAGAACATAACAAAAGCAATGTATGTGATACCTTTAATAGTTAACTAGCAGTTAGCTATTAAAGGTATCACCTGTACATCCCTTTTGTTATCGTCCTACAAAGGAATTTTTCCTTTCTTTGAATACACTGGTTAACTGGGTGAGAGCAGTGTGCAACAGGGTATTAGGGGCACATGAAGGGACCATGCATTCCCTCAAACACCAGAGAGGTGCACTTATTCATGAGAATCCAAAGTTCATGTTGTGGTGTGACTGGAAGTGATTTGTCTGCATTTTAAGCAGTATTCTTGTGTGTTTCTCTATAAATATACCCCTGCTTCCACTAAACACATGAACAAAAGGAAGTGTATGCACAAATATCATTTATTTAAATGGACCCTAAAGTATTTTTTGCTTTGTTGCATCTAAGAGAATGCATTTTAAAATGTAGTACAGTTTTTGAAGAATGGATATTCCTGAGCTGAAAAAAGAATCCTGTTAGTTTTGTTTCTCGGCCATGTCACTGTCCACCAATAGAGCCGTGAGATCTGTCCTTTGCAACTAGTAAGCTTTTATCCCACAGATCAGTAGTGCATATCCTATTCATTTCAAAATTAATTTAAACATCTTGTTTTGCAATATAATTTTTCTTTAATTTCCCTTTTAAGGGGACATTCTAGAATTAATATAAATGCATAATTTTGTTATAGTATTTTAACTTTGAACAAATGATCTTGTTATGTGTTTGCTAAGGGGTTAAGCTTAAAAGATGCAGTTAGAGGGCCTAATGTTGAAAGTATTGTCAGATCCAAGAGAAATCCTCATTTCACTATCGGCAGTCTCGCAATCCGTCGACCAGACGAAATGTTATAAAAAGTGGCCTAAACCTTGATGTCCAGGCGGGTGGCGATGTACCTTCATCTGTCAACATCGCCAGTGAGTGCGGATCTCAGTAATGTGGAGGGGCGTGTTTTCAAAGCATTCTTAAATAATAAAATTAGTCTAGTAATACTTTAGAGTTGCTAAAGATTACAGAATAGCACCAATGCTTCTAAATATGTTATTCATAAAATAATCACCTGGTGAATTAAAGGGACAGTCTAGTTGGAAATGATTATTGCTTAAAAAAATAGATAATCCCTTTATTAGCCATTCCCCAGTTTTGCATAACTAACACGGTTATATTAATATACTTTTTACGTCTGTGTTTACCTTGTATCTAAGCCTCTGCAGACTGACCCTTATCTCAGTGCTTTTTACAAACTTGCATTTTAGCCAAATAGTGATGGTTCATGCACAACTCCACGGGAGTGACAACAGTGTTATCTATATATCACACATGAACTAGCATTGTCTGCCTGTGAAAAGCCAATAAAATAAGAACAGGAACTTAGAAACAGGATGAAGTTTAGAGGTTATCAAGTATATTAATATAACAATGTTGGTTGTACAAAGCTGGGGTGTTATTTATCTTTTTAAACAATAAAAAAGCATCTAATCTGAATCTATTTATTATGACACTTAGTGCTGATTCATGAATAATCTAACATTTATAGCTGTAATTAAAAACTAACAGAACTATTTTTTTTTTTTTACCCAGAATTTAGAGGTTGGTGTTCCTAGGTGGGCATTACCATTGTAGGATATGTTGGGATGGGGGGGGGGGTATAGATAGGGAGGTGTAGGGCCTGGATGGGTTTTTTTATGGTCATTGTTTAGCAGCTAGAGGACACCTAGACATAGCTCCCAAACTTTTTCCTGAAGACTTTGCACCTTCTTATCTTAGTGACAAACTGCCATACAGTAATCTGTAATCATTAACTAGTAAAATGAACAAACATGTTCCTGTTACTAGTATGTTCCTTTATCATAGTTTTTCTTTGCATTCAGATTATTTCTATTCTCATTTTTTTGATCAACCAATGCCTGGATTACTAAAAAAAAAAAAAAAAAAGATTATAGCCTCCTTGAACTTAAAAGTGTACGTGGAACAAGCAAACTGCAGGAAGTAACGTGGAATAAAAAGGACAAGGAAGTGAAATTCTTCAT
Source organism: Bombina bombina (assembly GCF_027579735.1). Taxonomy (NCBI): domain Eukaryota; kingdom Metazoa; phylum Chordata; class Amphibia; order Anura; family Bombinatoridae; genus Bombina; species Bombina bombina. Next base: position 987,325,949 of record NC_069499.1, on the reverse strand, counting down.
AGCACAGCCCTTACTGCTGAGATTTTCACAGAAATGTTCTGTAAACATTACACTATTTATGCTTTAAATGCATTTTAACGGAAATGTTGGAGGTATTTTCAGATGCAACAAGAATTTGTCTTTTATTTGTGTTTTCTGAATACAAAAGCAAGTACAAGATCAAGTAGAGTGTTGCTGACATGAAAACGGTTATATTATCAATTAAAAAACAAAGAGCAAAGCAAACACATGCAAAAACTAAAAACATGTGCGTCCAATAGATCAAGATATCAGCCAGAAATTAGGATACATAAATCAATGTGATAGACCATTTAAAGTAGAAAAGGAAACAAGTGGAGTATAATGGAGGGTGGGGACATAAAGAGAGGGGGGAAAAAGCATTAGTCTTTTTATTTATTTTTGTTTTTTCTTTATGTCAAATTTGGAACCAATATGTTCCATTAAAGGGACAGTAAATACCTTGTAATAACAAGGCATTTCTGTTGTGTTGTTATAGAATAACATATCAGCCAAGTCTTAAAGCGAAAGTAAACGCAAAATTAAACTTAAAATAATTGGATAGATCATAAAAATTGAAACAACTTTCCAATTTACTACTATCATCAATTTTGCTTAGTTCTCTTAGTATTCTTTGTTAAAGAGTAATCCTAGGTGAGCTCAGGAGTGTGCATGTATCTTTAGCCATCTGACAGCAGTGTTTGTAATGATTCCTGTTGCTACTCACGGCTGAGGCTCCCTATGTAGAGCATGTACGGGGGGTATGGATAGCCTTATATTTTATTTATCCTAATTTGGCCTTGGTATCTTCTTTTGTGTGTTCCCAGGTTGGAATGATGTGTGGGGTTACTTTTCTCCATGCTCTGACGACTTATTGAGGCCGGAGCATGGAGTTCTACCATCCTCCTCCGGATGCGGGCGGCAATGGTCTCAGCCCAGCCTGCACTGACTAGCTTGGAGCGCTGAGGCCCGGTGTTCTGTTATGTCTCCCTGCCGCGTTACATTTTCCTATCTACGGCCACGCCTACAAAAAACTTGCAAATACCCTTTGCATGCATGCGCTCACTGCCGGCAAACATTTATAGAACACCGTCCACAATTTTGGCACAAGCTGGGGACATCAGTCTTCCTACAACTATGTTATTTTATTCTGTACATTCAATATTATTATACTGATTTTCTTTGATTAAAGGAGTGAACGTATTTGAATAAAGCAGCCATAATATAAATAGTTACAAAACGGGCAAGTATTAGCGTTTCATCATGAAACAGAATGTTTGTAACTACTTATATTATGTCTTCTTTATTGAAATACATTCACTCCTTTAATCAAAGGAATCAGTAGAATAAAATGGAATATACAGAATAAAATAACATAGTTGTAGAAAGCCTTTTGTCCCCAGCTAGTGCCAAAATTGTGGACGGTGTTCTGTAATGTTTGCCGACTGCGGCAGTAAGCGCATGTGTACACAAGTGTATTTGAAAGTTTACATAGTTGTAGGAAGCGGCAAGCCTAATGTCCCCAGCTAGTGCCAAAACTTTGGACGGTGTTCTATAATGTTTGCCAACTGCAGCAGTGAGTGCATGCGTGCAAAGGGTATTTGCAAGGTTATTGTAGGCGTGGCCATAGGTGGGAAAACGTTACGCGGTAAGGAAACATAACAGAACACCGGCATTGCACCGTTCCTTTGGTTTCCGAATGGGAGTGCATCTTCGCACCAGGAAGTCTCTCTGGCACACTTTCTCTCTGTTCTCCATTTTGAGGGAAGTACTTCAGGTGGCTGTTGATTGCGGCGGCTCGCTCCTCTGCCGATAATGGCAACTTGCTTTTCCCTTTGGACTCCGGTATCAGGAGTGGGTAAGACTCTTACACCAGAGTTAGGCTGCTATTATTAAAATTATATGACTAGTAGTTTTAATTTGAGCGCATTCTAGAGCTAGAGTACTTTAAAATATTTGGAAAAAATATTTGCTATCACGCAATACTTCTTACACACATAGAGGGAAATTATTATCTTACGCCTAGATTTAGAGTTTTGATGGTAAAGACCCGCGGTGCTAACGCTGCTTTTTTCTCCAGCGCACCCTTAAGACAACGCTGGTATTTAGAGTTGTCTGAGTGGCTGCGTTAGGCTCAGAAAAGGGAGCGTTGAGCATAATTTAGCACCACTTCAACCCTCAATACCAGCGTTGCCTACGGTAGCGGTAAGCTGGAAAAACGTGCTTGTGAACGATATCCCCATAGGAAACAATGGGGCTGAGCTGGCTGAAAAAAAACCTAACACCTGCAAAAAAGCAGCGTTCAGCTCCTAACGCAGCCCCATTGTTTCCTATGGGGAAACACTCTCTAAGTCTACACCTAACACCCTAACATGAACCCGAGTCTAAATACCCCTAACCTTACACTTATTAACCCCTAATCTGCCGCTCCTGCTATTGCTGACACCTACATTATATTATTAACCCCTAATCTGCCACTCCGGACACCGCCGCCACCTACATTATAGCTATGAACCCCTAATCTACTGCCCCTAACATCGCCGACACCTACATTATATTTATTACCCCCTAATCTGCCCCCCCAACGTCGCCACCACCTACCTACACTTATTAACCCCTAATCTGCCGACCGGACCTCGCCACCACTATAATAAATGTATTAACCCCTAAACTGCCGCACTCCCACCTCGCAAACACTATAATAAATGTTATTAACCCCTAATCTGCCCTCCCTAACATCGCCGCCACCTACCTACAATTATTAACCCCTAATCTCCCGCCCGCAACGTCGCCGCTACTATAATAAAGTTATTAACCCCTAAACCTAAGTCTAACCCTAACTCCCCCCCTAACTTAAATATAATTATAATTAAACAAAATAAATTTACTATCATTAAATAAATTATTCCTATTTAAAACTAAATACTTACCTATAAAATAAACCCTAATATAGCTACAATATAACTAATAATTACATTGTAGCTATTTTAGGATTTATATTTATTTTACAGGCAACTTTGTATTTATTTTAACTAGGTACAATAGCTATTAAATAGTTATAAACTATTTAATAGCTACCTTGTCAAAACAATTACAAAATTACCTGTGAAATAAATCCTAACCTAAGTTACAATTAAACCTAACACTACACTATCATTAAATTGATTGGAATAGCCAATAGAATGCAAGCTCAATCCGATTGGCTGATTGGATCAGATTTTTCCTACCTTAATTCCGATTGGCTGATAGAATCCTATTTAGAGGTTATAAAGTATATTAAAGGGACAGTCTAGGCCAAAATAAACTATCATGATTCAGATAGAGCATGTAATTTTAAACAATTTTCCAATTTACTTTTATCACCAAATTTGCTTTGTTCTCTTGGTATTCTTAGTTGAAAGCTTAACCTAGGAGGTTCATATGCTAATTTCTTAGACCTTGAAGCCCACCTCTTTCAGATTGCATTTTACCAGTTTTTCACCACTAGAGGGTGTTAGTTCACGTATTTCATATAGATAGCACTGTGCTCGTGCACGAGAAGTTATCTGGGAGCAGGCACTGATTGGCTAGACTGCAAGTCTGTCAAAAGAACTGAAAAAGGGGCAGTTTGCAGAGGCTTAGATACAAGATAATCACAGAGGTTAAAAGTATATTATTATAACTGTGTTGGTTATGCAAAACTGGGAAATGGGTAATAAAGGGATTATCTATCTTTTAAAACAATAAAAATTCTGGTGTAGACTGTCCCTTTAATATAACAATGTTGGTTGTGCAAAGCTGGGGAATGGGTAGTAAAGGCGTTATCTATCTTTTAAAAAAAAAACGACAGCTAGATTACGAGTTTTGCGTTAGGCTTAAAAAGCAGCGTTAGCCGGTCCTAACGCTGCTTTCTAACGCCCGCTGGTATTACGAGTCTTGCAGGTACAGGTGTACCGCTCACTTTTTTGGCCAGACTTGGAAATACCGCAAATCCACTTATGTAAATTGTGTATCCTCTATTTTCAGTGGGACTTGCATAGCGCCGGTATTATGAGTCTGCCAAAAAGTGAGCGGTAGACCCTCTCCTGTCAAGACTGGTACCGTATATTAAAGTCAGTAGTTAAGAGTTTTACAACGCCGTAGCATAAAACTATTAACTAAAGTGCTAAAAAGTACACTAACACCCATAAACTACCTATTAACCCCTAAACCAAGGCCCTCCCACATCGCAAACACTAAAATAAATTTTTTAACCCCTAATCTGCAGAACCGGACATCACTGCCACTATAATAAATATATTAACCTCTAAACCGCTGCACTCCCGCCTCGCAAATATTAGTTAAATATTATTAAACCCTAATCTGCCGTCCCTAACATTGCCGCTACCTACCTACATTTATTAACCCCTAATCTGCTGCCCCCAACGTCGCCGCCACTATATTAAAGTTATTAACCCCAAAATCTAAGTCTAACCCTAACACCCCCTAACTTAAATATAATTAAAAGAAATCTAACTAAAAATTCCTATCATTAACTAAATTATTCCTATTTAAAACTAAATACTTACCTGTAAAATAAACCCTAAGATAGCTACATTGTAGCTAGCGTAGGATTTATTTTTATTTTACAGGCAAGTTTGTATTTATTTTAACTAGGTAGAATAGTTATTAAATAGTTATTAACTATTTAATAACTACCTAGCCAAAATAAATACAAAAGTACCTGTCAAATAAAACCTAACCTAAGTTACAATTACACCTAACACTACACTATAATTAATTAAATAAATTAACTAAATTAAATTACCTAAATTAAATTAGCTAAAGTACAAAAAGAAACAACACTAAATTACAGAAAATAATTAACAAATTACAGATATTTAAACTAATTACACCTAATCTAATAGCCCTATTAAAATAAAAAAAGCCACCCCAAAATAAAAAAAAAACCTAGCCTAAACTAAACTACCAATAGCCCTTAAAAGGGTCTTTTGTGGGGCATTGCACCAAAGTAATCAGCTCTTTTACCTGTAAAAAAAAATACAAACAACCCCCAACAATAAAACCCACCACCCACACAACCAACCCCCCAAATTAAAAGGGCATTTGGATGGGCTTTGCCCTTAAAAGGGCAGTTAGCTCTTTTGCAAGCCCAAACCCCTAATCTAAAAAATAAACCCACCCAATACACCCTTAAAAAATCCTTACACTAACCCCCTGAAGATCGACTTACCGGGAGACGTCTTCATCCAAGCTGGACGAAGTGGTCCTCCAGACGGGCAGAAGTCTTTATCCATACGGCATATTCTATCTTCATCCATCAGGCGTGGAGCGGGTCCATCTTCAAGACATCCGACGCGGAGCATCCTCTTCATCCGACGCGGAGCATCCTCTTCATCCGACGACTAACACAGAATGAAGGTACCTTTAAGTGACGTCATCCAATATGGCGTCCCTTAGATTCCGATTGGCTGATAGAATTCTATCAGCCAATCGGAATTAAGGTAGAAAAAATCATATTGGCTGATGCAATCAGCCAGTAGGATTGAAGTTCAATCCTATTGGCTGATCCTATCAGCCAATAGGATTGAGCTCGCATTCTATTGGCTGATTGGAACAGCCAATAGAATGCAAGCTCAATCCTATTGGCTGATTGGATCAGCCAATAGGATTGAACTTCAATCCTATTGGCTGATTGCATCAGCCAATATGATTTTTTCTACCTTAATTCCAATTGGCTGATAGAATTCTATCAGCCAATCGGAATCTAAGGGACGCCATCTTGGATGACATCACTTAAAGGTACCTTCATTCTGTGTTAGTCGTCGGATGAAGAGGATGCTCCGCGTTGGATGTCTTGAAGATGGACCCGCTCTGCGCTGGATGGATAAAGATAGAAGATGCCGTCTGGATGAAGACTTCTGCCCGTCTGGAGGACCACTTCTGCCTGGCTTGGATGAAGACTTCTGCTCGTCTGGAGGACCACTTCGCCCGGCTTGGATGAAGACGTCTCCCGGTAAGTCGATCTTCAGGGGGTTAGTGTTAGGTTTTTTTAAGGGTGTATTGGGTGGGTTTATTTTTTAGATTAGGGGTTTGGGCTTGCAGAAGAGCTAACTGCCCTTTTAAGGGCAATGCCCATCCAAATGCCCTTTTCAGGGCAATGGGGAGCTTAGGTTTTTTAGCTAGTATTTTATTTGGGGGGGTTGGTTGTGTGGGTGGTGAGTTTACTGTTGGGGGGTTGTTTGTATTTTTTTTACAGGTAAAAGAGCTGATTATTTTGGGGCAATGCCCCGCAAAAGGCCCTTTTAAGGGCTATTGGTAGTTTAGTTTAGGCTAGGGGTTTTTTTTTATTTTGAGGGGCTTTTTTTTAAAAGGGCTATTAGATTAGGTGTAATTAGTTTAAATATCTGTGATTTGTTTATTATTTTCTGTAATTTAGTGGGGGGGTTTTGTACTTTAGCTAATTTAATTTAGGTAATTGTATTTAATTTAGTTAATTTATTTAAGTATAGTGTAGTGTTAGGTGTTAGTGTAACTTAGGTTAGGTTTTATTTTACAGGTAAATTTGTCTTTATTTTAGCTAGGTAGTTATTAAATAGTTAATAACTATTTAATAACTATTCTACCTAGTTAAAATAAATACAAACTTGACTGTAAAATAAAAATAAACCCTAAGCTAGATACAATGTAACTATTAGTTATATTGTAGCTATCTTAGGGTTTATTTCTCTTGTTAAGTGTGTTCAGTCCACGGGTCATCCATTACTTATGGGATATATTCTCCTTCCCAACAGGAAGTTGCAAGAGGATCACCCAAGCAGAGCTGCTATATAGCTCCTCCCCTCACATGTCATATCCAGTCATTCTCTTGCAACCCTCAACAAAGAAGGAGGTCGCGAGAGGAGCTGGAGTTTTTACTTATCTATTCTTCAATCAAAAGTTTGTTATTTTAAATGGCACCGGAGTGTGCTGTTTTTCTATCTCAGGCAGTATTTGGAAGAAGAAACTGCCTGCGTTTTTTTTCTATGATCTTAGCAGGCGTAACTAAGATCCACTGGCTGTTCTCGACATTCTGAGGAGTGGGGTAACTTCAGAAACTGGGAATGGCATGCGGGGTCCTCCGCAAATGAGGTATGTGCAGTGCTTTATTTTCTGGGAATGGAATTGACTAAGAAAATACTGCTGTTACCGTATGATGTAAGTACAGCCTTAAATGCAGTAGTGGCAACTGGTATCAGGCTGATAAATGTATGCGCAGTCGAGTTATTTTCTAGGGACTAGAATTTGACTGAGAAAATACTGTTAAAACTGAAATAATACTTAAGCCTTATCTGCAGTGGTAGCGACTGGTAGCAGGCTTAGTGATAACTTTGCATGCCATTGGAAAATGTTGTTTTTTAATAAAACGTTTACTGGCATGTTATTCGTTTTTGTGAGGTACTTTGGTGATAAATCGCTTTGGGCATGATTTTTTTCCACATGGCTAACATATTTTTCTGCATGGAAACCGTTATATCAGGGCTCCCACTGTTGTGATAGGAGTGGGAGGGACCTTGTTTTAGCGCCTTGTTGCGCAGTTAAAATTCTAGCACAGTCTTCCTGCTTCTTCCTCCTTGATCCAGGAAATCTCTAGAGAGCTCAGGGGTCTGCAAAATTCATTTTTGAGGGAGGTAATCAGTCACAGCAGATCTGTGACAGTGTGTTTGACTTTGATTAAAAGCGTTAAATCTTAATTGATATCCGTTTTATCCGTTTTGGTTATTGAGGGGTTAATCATCCTTTTGCTAATTGGTGCAATACTCTGCTAATAATACACTTCTTGTTAAGAATTGTTTAATTATATCTGTATTTTTGAAACGCTGCAGCGTTTTTTATATTGCTTGTAAACTTATTGAAAGTGATTTCCAAGCTTGCTAGTTTCATTGCTAAGTCTGTTTAAACATGTCTGATTCAGAGGAAACTGTTTGTTCATCATGTTCAAAATCCAATGTGGAGCCCAATAGAACGATGTGTACCAATTGTATTGATATTGCTTTGAATAAAAGTCAATCTGTACCGATAAAGAAACTATCACCAGACAACGAGGGGGAAGTTATGCCGCCTAACTCTCCTCACGTGTCAGTACCTGCGTCTCCCGCTCGGGAGATGCGTAGGATTGAGACGCCAAGTACATCTAGGCCCTTACAAATCACTTTACATGATATGGCTAATGTTATGAAAGAAGTATTATATAATATGCCCGAATTAAGGGGCAAGCGCGACAGCTCTGGGTTAAGGACAGAGCGCGCTGATGACACGAGAGCCATGTCTGATACTGCGTCACAATTTGCAGAACATGAGGACGGTGAGCTTCATTCTGTCGGTGACGGTTCTGATCAGGGGAGACCGGATTCAGAAATTTCAAATTTTAAATTTAAGCTTGAGAACCTCCGTGTGTTACTAGGGGAGGTATTAGCGGCTCTGAATGATTGCGACACGGTGGCAATTCCAGAGAAATTGTGTAGGTTGGATAGATACTATGCGGTACCGGTGTGTACTGACGTTTTTCCTATACCAAAAAGACTTACAGAAATTATTAGTAAGGAGTGGGATAGACCCGGTGTGCCTTTTTCCCCTCCCCCGATATTTAGAAAAATGTTCCCTATAGACGCCACCACACGAGACTTATGGCAGACGGTCCCTAAGGTGGAGGGAGCAGTTTCTACGTTAGCCAAGCGTACCACTATCCCGGTGGAGGATAGCTGTGCTTTCTCAGATCCAATGGATAAAAAATTAGAGGGTTATCTTAAGAAAATGTTTGTTCAACAGGGTTTTATATTGCAGCCTCTTGCATGCATTGCGCCTGTCACGGCTGCAGCGGCATTCTGGTTTGAGTCTCTGGAAGAGGCGATTCGCACAGAGCCATTGGATGAGGCTTTGAGCAAGGTTAGAACCCTTAAGCAAGCTAATGCATTTGTTTCAGATGCCGTAGTACATCTAACCAAACTTACGGCTAAAAATTCCGGATTCGCCATACAGGCGCGCAGAGCGCTCTGGCTTAAATCCTGGTCAGCGGATGTAACTTCCAAGTCTAAGCTACTTAATATTCCTTTCAAAGGGCAGACCTTATTCGGGCCCGGCTTGAAGGAAATTATTGCTGACATTACGGGAGGTAAGGGCTACGCCCTTCCTCAGGACAGGGCCAAACCAAAGGCCAAACAGTCTAATTTTCGTGCCTTTCGTAACTTCAAGGCAGGAGCAGCATCGACTTCCTCCGCTCCAAAACAGGAAGGAACTACTGCTCGTTACAGACAGGGTTGGAAAGGCAACCAGTCATGGAACAAGGGCAAGCAGGCCAGAAAGCCTACTCCCGCCCCTAAGACAGCATGAAGACAGGGCCCCCTATCCGGAGACGGATTTAGTGGGGGGCAGACTTTCTCTCTTCGCCCAGGCTTGGGCAAGAGATGTGCAGGATCCCTGGACGTTAAAGATTATATCTCAGGGATACCTTCTGGATTTCAAAACCTCTCCTCCACAAGGGAGGTTCCATCTTTCGAGGTTATCGACAAACCTAGTAAAGAGAGAGGCATTTCTACAATGTGTACAAGACCTCTTAATCATGGGAGTGATTCACTCAGTTCCGCGATCGGAACAGGGACAAGGATTTTACTCAAATCTATTTGTGGTTCCAAAAAAAGAGGGAACTTTCAGACCAATCTTGGACTTAAAGATCTTAAACAAATTCCTAAGGGTACCATCGTTCAAGATAGAAACCATTCGAACCATCCTACCCATGATCCAAGAGGGTCAATATATGACCACGGTGGACTTAAAGGATGCTTACCTTCATATACCGATTCACAAAGATCATTATCGGTACCTAAGGTTTGCCTTTTTAGACAGGCATTACCAGTTTGTGGCTCTTTCCTTCGGGTTAGCCACGGCCCCGAGAATTTTTACGAAGGTTCTGGGTTCACTTCTGGCGGTACTAAGACCACGAGGCATAGCGGTGGCTCCGTACCTAGACGACATTCTGATACAAGCGTCAAGTTTTCAGAATGCAAAGTCTCATACAGAGATAGTTCTAGCATTTCTGAGGTCGCATGGGTGGAAAGTGAACGTGGAAAAGAGTTCTCTGTTACCACTCACAGTGGTTCCTTTTCTAGGGACTCTTATAGATTCTGTAGAGATGAAGATTTACCTGACGGAGTCCAGGTTATCAAAGATTCTCAATGCTTGCCGTGTCCTTCATTCCGTTCCAAGCCCATCAGTAGCTCAGTGCATGGAGGTAATCGGCTTAATGGTCGCGGCAATGGACATAGTGCCATTTGCGCGCCTGCATCTCAGACCGCTGCAACTATGCATGCTCAGTCAATGGAACGGGGATTACTCAGATCTGTCCCCTTTACTAAATCTGGACCAGGAGACCAGAGATTCTCTTCTCTGGTGGTTGTCACCGGTTCATCTGTCCAAAGGAATGACCTTTCGCAGACCGGATTGGACGATTGTGACAACGGATGCCAGCCTTCTAGGCTGGGGAGCAGTCTGGAATTCCCTGAAGGCTCAGGGATCGTGGACTCAGGAGGAGAAACTCCTTCCAATAAACATTCTAGAATTAAGAGCAATATTCAATGCTCTTCTAGCTTGGCCTCAGTTAGCAAAACTGAGGTTCATCAGATTTCAGTCGGACAATATCACGACTGTGGCTTACATCAATCATCAAGGGGGAACCAGGAGTTCCCTAGCGATGTTGGAAGTCTCGAAGATAATTCGCTGGGCAGAGTCTCACTCTTGCCACCTGTCAGCGATTTACATCCCGGGCGTAGAGAACTGGGAGGCGGATTTCCTAAGTCGCCAGACTTTTCATCCGGGAGAGTGGGAACTTCACCCGGAGGTATTTGCTCAACTGATTCGTCGTTGGGGCAAACCGGATCTGGATCTCATGGCATCTCGCCAGAACGCAAAGCTTCCTTGTTACGGATCCAGGTCCAGGGACCCGAGAGCGGTGCTGGTAGATGCATTAGCAGCCCCTTGGGTTTTCAACATAGCTTATGTGTTTCCACCATTTCCGTTGCTACCTCGACTGATTGCCAGGATCAAACAGGAGAGGGCATCGGTAATTCTGATAGCGCCTGCGTGGCCACGCAGGACCTGGTATGCAGACCTAGTGGACATGTCGTCCTGTCCACCATGGTCTCTTCCTCTGAGGCAGGACCTTCTAATTCAGGGTCCTTTCAACCATCCAAACCTAATTTCTCTGAGGCTGACTGCCTGGAAATTGAACGCTTGATTCTATCAAAGCGTGGGTTTTCGGATTCGGTTATTGATACATTAATACAGGCTCGGAAACCTGTGACCAGAAAAATTTACCATAAGATATGGCGTAAATATTTATATTGGTGCGAATCCAAGAGTTACTCATGGAGTAAGGTTAGGATTCCTAGGATATTGGCTTTTCTACAAGAGGGTTTAGAAAAGGGTTTATCCGCTAGTTCGCTAAAGGGACAGATTTCAGCTCTGTCTATTCTTTTACACAAACGTCTGGCAGAGAATCCAGACGTCCAGGCCTTTTGTCAGGCTTTGGCTAGAATTAAGCCTGTGTTTAAAGCTGTTGCTCCTCCGTGGAGCTTAAACTTGGTTCTTAAAGTTCTTCAGGGTGTTCCGTTTGAACCCCTTCATTCTATTGATATTAAGCTTTTATCTTGGAAAGTTTTGTTTTTGATGGCTATTTCCTCGGCTCGAAGAGTCTCTGAGTTATCTGCCTTACATTGTGATTCTCCTTATCTGATCTTTCATTCAGACAAGGTAGTACTGCGTACTAAACCTGGGTTTTTGCCTAAGGTTGTTTCTAACAGGAATATCAATCAAGAGATTGTTGTTCCATCATTATGTCCTAATCCTTCTTCAAAGAAGGAACGTCTTTTGCATAATCTAGACGTGGTCCGTGCTCTGAAGTTCTACTTACAGGCAACTAAAGATTTTAGTTTAGAATGGATAGAGCGCTGGAACTATAAAATCCCAAACTCCCTATCTATATAAGCTCCTTCCAACTTATATATATGTAAAATATTCAAAGAAATTTGTGTAGGTATAGGGGCGTGGTACACTTAAGGGATGTGATTCAATTTTTTCGGATTTTTAAATAATACTAAATATTTTCCAATTGTTGCTTTATGATATAGATATTAATAGGTCCATATAACCAATGTTTGTTGGTGTAGAGAAAAGATTAATAAAAATATAGTTGTGTATGGAGAAGGTATTTGAACCATATAAAAGTGGTGCCTTTTGTGATACTGATTTTTCTTTTCAATGTGTAAGTGGAAAAAATAATAATATTAACAGTACGTGTATAATTTTATTTTATTGTTTATAGCAGTATTTAGCCTTATAAAGAAACTTAGTGATTTGAAGTGATAGTGTTTCTAATCCAAGAGTGCGCTAATCTTCTAAATTTTTAAAAGATTTTTTCTGAAAACAAGTTTGGTGATAATAGTGCTAATTTTCTATAAAAAACTTATTGTAAATGTATGTGTAGTGTTAGGTGACTTATTTTTTGATAGGGTTATGTCAAGAAACAGTGACAAAAATAATAATAAATGACTTTAACTGGTAAAATTAAATCAACATGAAATTTATTAAAAGAATTATTATTAAAATCTCTTATATTTGGTAATTACCACTAGATGTCAAAATTTCTCTGGGACGTCTCCCAGATGCAATATGAATATTCAAATGACCATATAAAAAAGCTCAATATGTGTCAAAATTGTTAAAGAAAAACAGAGAAGTAACTATGTATGTCCAAAAGCAAGGCCAAACCTTTAGCTGTTACACACACTCTTGCTTGGAGCTTATTCAATGTATGATCCAAGATAGTTAAGCTTTCATGTACCGCTCATAGTGCTGTGCATGCGGTAATTCCAGCGCCTTATTGTATCCTTCAAAAAGGTTAGGATTATTATACATTCACCTTTCCAATGTGGTTATCAACTTTGTTTTACTCACAGTTCTTAGTGTTATGGCAGACCGCACTGTTCTGGCCGCTTACTGCTTCTCCATGTTGTTCTTTCACTCCGTTGTCCGTTCTCGGCATCTGACGTCACACTCCTTCGTGGGAGGTCGTCTTACAGTGGCAGTGGGATCGCTATTATGTATACTGTCACTTTGTATTGAGAATTACAACTGCACTTAGTGCTATGCACACAGTTAGTAGAAAAGGTCCTTTATAATTCCCCAATTGGTAGTGGAATAGAATTATAAAAATAATAACCCGGGTTATTTTTAATGATCGATATGTCCAATGAGATATTAATGTAAGTTCATAGATAAAAGAAAGGTCACACAGCTCGACGCGTTTCGCTCTTACCAGAGCTTTATCAAGATCTTAATAAAGCTCTGGTAAGAGCGAAACGCGTCACAAAACTCCAGCCGCCGGAAAAAAGCAGGAGTTAAGAGCTTTCTGGGCTAACGCCGGTTCATAAAGCTCTTAACTACTGTACCCTAAAGTACACTAACACCCATAAACTACCTATGTACCCCTAAACCGAGGTCCCCCCACATCGCCGCCACTCGATTAAAATGTTTTAACCCCTAATCTGCCGACCGCCACCTACGTTATACTTATGTACCCCTAATCTGCTGCCCCTAACACCGCCGACCCCTGTATTACATTTATTAACCCCTAACCTGCCCCCCACAACGTCGCCGCCAGCTACTTACAATAATTAACCCCTAATCTGCCGACCGCAAAGCGCCGCCACCTACGTTATCCTTATGTACCCTAATCTGCTGCCCCTAACACCGCCGACCCCTATATTATATTTATTAACCCCTAATCTGCCCCCCTCAACGTCGCCGACACCTGCCTACACTTATTAACCCCTAATCTGCCGAGCGGACCTGAGCGCTACTATAATAAAGTTATTAACCCCTAATCCGCCTCACTAACCCTATCATAAATAGTATTAACCCCTAATCTGCCCTCCCTAACATCGCAGACACCTACCTTCAATTATTAACCCCTAATCTGACGACCGGAGCTCATCGCTACTATAATAAATGGATTAACCCCTAAAGCTAAGTCTAACCCTAACACTAACACACCCCTAACTTAAATATAATTTAAATCTAACGAAATTAATTAACTCTTATTAAATAAATTTTTCCTATTTAAAGATAAATACTAACCTGTAAAATAAATCCTAATATAGCTACAATATAAATTATAATTACATTGTAGCTATTTTAGGATTAATATTTATTTTACAGGCAACTTTGTAATTATTTTAACCAGGTACAATAGCTATTAAATAGTTAAGAACTATTTAATAGTTACCTAGTTAAAATAATAACAAATTTACCTGTAAAATAAATCCTAACCTAAGCTATAATTAAACCTAACACTACCCTATCAATAAATTAATTAAATAAACTACCTACAATTACCTACAATTAACCTAACACTACACTATCAATAAATAAATTAAATACAATTGCTACAAATAACTACAATTACATAAACTAACTAAAGTACAAAAAATAAAAAAGAACTAAGTTACAAAAAATAAAAAAATATTTACAAACAAAAGAAATATATTACAACAATTTTAAACTAATTACACCTACTCTAAGCCCCCTAATAAAATAACAAAGACCCCCAAAATAAAAAAATGCCCTACCCTATTCTAAATTAATAGAGTTAAAAGCTCTTTTACCTTACCAGCCCTGAACAGGGCCCTTTGCGGGGCATGCCCCAAGAAAATCAGCTCTTTTGCCTGTAAAAAAAAACATACAATACCCCCCCCCAACATTACAACCCACCACCCACATACCCCTAATCTAACCCAAACCCCCCTTAAATAAACCTAACACTAAGCCCCTGAAGATCTTCCTACCTTGTCTTCACCATCCAGGTATCACCGATCCGTCCTGGCATCCGGTGCTGAAGAGGTCCAGAAGAGGCTCCAAAGTCTTCCTCCTATCCGGCAAGAAGAGGACATCCGGACCGGCAAACATCTTCTCCAAGCGGCATCTTCGATCTTCTTCCATCCGGTGCGGAGCGGGTCCATCTTGAAGCAGCCGACGCGGATCCATCCTCTTCTTCCGGCGTCTCCCGACGAATGATGGTTCCTTTAAGGGACGTCATCCAAGATGGCGTCCCTCGAATTCCGAT
Source organism: Bombina bombina (assembly GCF_027579735.1). NCBI lineage: Eukaryota > Metazoa > Chordata > Amphibia > Anura > Bombinatoridae > Bombina > Bombina bombina. The sequence goes on along the minus strand of NC_069499.1, from coordinate 987,310,819 downwards.
TGGCTGATAGGATTCTATCAGCCAATCGGAATTAAGGTAGGAATATTCTGATTGGCTGATGGAATCAGCCAATCAGAATCAAGTTCAATCCTATTGGCTGATCCAATCAGCCAATCAGATTGAGCTCGCATTCTATTGGCTGTTCCGATCAGCCAATAGAATGCGAGCTCAATCTGATTGGCTGATTGGATCAGCCAATCGGATTGAACTTGATTCTGATTGGCTGATTCCATCAGCCAATCAGAATATTCCTACCTTAATTCCGATTGGCTGATAGAATCCTATCAGCCAATCTGAATTCGAGGGACGCCATCTTGGATGACGTCATTTAAAGGAACCGTCATTCGTCGTTCAGTCGTCGGCCAGGATGGATGTTCCGCGGTGGAGGTCTTCAGGATGCTGCCGCTTCGCTCCGGATGGATGCCGCTTGGATGAAGACTTCAATCGGATGGAAGAACTCTTCTGCCCCGCTTGGATGAAGACTTCAGCTGGATCATGGACCTCTTCAGCCCCCCGCTTGGGCTTGGATCAGGACATCGGAGGAGCTCTTCTGGACCGATCGGTGAACCTGGTATGGTGAAGACAAGGTAGGAAGATCTTCAGGGGCTTAGTGTTAGGTTTATTTAAGGGGGGTTTGGGTTAGATTAGGGGTATGTGGGTGGTGGGTTGTAATGTTGGGGGGGGGTATTGTATTTTTTTTTTACAGGCAAAAGAGCTGAACTTCTTGGGGCATGCCCCGCAAAGGGCCCTGTTCAGGGCTGGTAAGGTAAAAGAGCTTTTAAATGTATTAATTTAGAATAGGGTAGGGCATTTTTTTATTTTGGGGGTCTTTGTTATTTTATTAGGGGGCTTAGAGTAGGTGTAATTAGTTTAAAATTGTTGTAATATTTTTCTTATGTTTGTAAATATTTTTTTATTTTTTGTAACTTAGTTCTTTTTTTTATTTTTTGTACTTAGTTAGTTTATGTAATTGTAGTTATTTGTAGAAATTGTATTTAATTTATTTATTGATAGTGTAGTGTTAGGTTAATTGTAGGTAATTGTAGGTATTTTAATTAATTAATTTATTGATAGGGTAGTGTTAGGTTTAATTATAACTTAGGTTAGGACTTATTTTACAGGTAATTTTGTTATTATTTTAACTAGGTAACTATTAAATAGTTATTAACTATTTAATAGCTATTGTACCTAGTTAAAATAATTACCAAGTTGCCTGTAAAATAAATATTAATCCTAAAATAGCTACAATATAATTATAATTTATATTGTAGCTATATTAAGATTTTTTTTTACAGGTAAGTATTTAGCTTTAAATAGGAATAATTTATTTAAGAAGAGTTAATTAATTTCGTTAGATTAAAATTATATTTAATTTAGGGGGGTGTTAGTGTTAGGGTTAGACTAGGGGTTAATAAGTGTAGGCAGGTGTCGGCGACGTTGTGGGGGGCAGGTTAGGGGTTAATAAATATAATATAGGGGTCGGCGGTGTTAGGGGCAGCAGATTAGGGGTACATAAGGATAACGTAGGTGGCGGCGCTTTGCGGTCGGCAGATTAGGGGTTAATTATTGTAGGTAGCTGGCGGCGATGTTGTGGGGGGCAGGTTAGGGGTTAATAAATATAATATAGGGGTCGGCGATGTTAGGGCAGCAGATTAGGGGTACATAGGGATAACGTAGGTAGCGGCGGTTTACGGAGCGGAAGATTAGGGGTTAATAATATAATGCAGGGGTCAGCGATAGCGGGGGCGGCAGATTAGGGGTTAATAAGTGTAAGGTTAGGGGTGTTTAGACTCGGGGTACATGTTAGAGTGTTAGGTGCAGACGTAGGAAGTGTTTCCCCATAGGAAACAATGGGGCTGCGTTAGGAGCTGAACGCTGCTTTTTTGCAGGTGTTAGGTTTTTTTTCAGCTCAAACAGCCCCATTGTTTCCTATGGGGGAATCGTGCACGAGCACGTTTTTGAGGCTGGCCGCGTCCGTAAGCAACTCTGGTATCGAGAGTTGCATTTGCGGTAAAAATGCTCTACGCTCCTTTTTTGGAGCCTAACGCAGCATTTTTTTGAACTCTCGATACCAGAGTTAATTTTATGGTGCGGCCAGAAAAAAGCCCGCGGAGCGTTAACAGCCCATCTACCGCCAAACTCCAAATCTAGGCCTAAGTTTCTTTATAAGGCTAAATGCTGCTATAAACAATAAAATAAAATTATACACGAACTGTTAATATTATTATTTTTTCCACTTACACATTGAAAAGAAAAATCAGTATCACAAAAGGCACCACTTTTATATGGTTCAAATACCTTCTCCATACACAACTATATTTTTATTAATCTTTTCTCTACACCAGCAAACATTGGTTATATGGACCTATTAATATCTATATCATAAAGCAACAATTGGAAAATATTTAGTATTATTTAAAAATCCGAAAAAATTGAATCACATCCCTTAAGTGTACCACGCCCCTATACCTATACAAATTTCTTTAACTAAAGATTTTAGACAAACTTCTTCTCTGTTTGTCGTTTACTCTGGACAGAGGAGAGGTCAAAAGGCTTCGGCTACCTCTCTCTCTTTTTGGCTTCGTAGCATAATACGTTTAGCCTATGAGACTTCTGGACAGCAGCCTCCTGAAAGAATTACAGCTCATTCCACTAGAGCTGTGGCTTCCACCTGGGCCTTTAAGAATGAGGCCTCTGTTGAACAGATTTGCAAGGCTGCAACTTGGTCTTCACTTCATACTTTTTCCAAATTTTACAAATTTGACACTTTCGCTTCTTCGGAGGCTGGTTTTGGGAGAAAGGTTCTACAGGCAGTGGTTCCTTCTGTTTAATGTTCCTGCCTTGTCCCTCCCATCATCCGTGTACTTAGCTTTGGTATGGGTATCCCATAAGTAATGGATGACCCGTGGACTGAACACACTTAACAAGAGAAAACATAATTTATGCTTACCTGATAAATTTATTTCTCTTGTAGTGTGTTCAGTCCACGGCCCGCCCTGTCTTTTTAAGGCAGGTTCTAAATTTTAAAATTATAACTCCAGTCACCACTGCACCTTATAGTTTCTCCTTTCTCGTCTTGTTTCGGTCGAATGACTGGATATGACATGTGAGGGGAGGAGCTATATAGCAGCTCTGCTTGGGTGATCCTCTTGCAACTTCCTGTTGGGAAGGAGAATATATCCCATAAGTAATGGATGACCCGTGGACTGAACACACTACAAGAGAAATAAATTTATCAGGTAAGCATAAATTATGTTTTTACAGGTAAGTATTTAGTTTTAAATAGGAATAATTTAGTTAATGATAGGAATATTTATTTTGATTTATTTAAATTATATTTAAGTTAGAGGGTGTTAGGTTTAAGGTTAGACTTAGGTTTATGGGTTAATAACTTTAATATTTTGGCGGCGACATTGGTGGCGGCAGATTAGGGGTTAATAAGTGTAGGTAGGTGGCGGCGACATTGGGGCGGCAGAGTAGAGGTTAATAAATATAATGTAGGTGTCGGCGATGCTGGCGGCAGCAGATTAGGGGTTAATAAGTATAATGTAGGTGGCGACGGTGTCCGGAGCAGCAGATTAGGGGTTAATAATTATAATTTAGGTGTCTGCGATGTCAGGGGAAACAGATTAGGGGTTAATAAGTGTAAGATTAGGGGTGTTTAGACTCGGGGTTCATGTTAGGGTGTTAGGTGTAGACAAAAATGTTATTTCCCCATAGGAATCAATGGGGCTGCGTTAAGGAGTTTTACGCTGCTTTTTTGCAGGTGTTCGACTTTTTTTCAGCCGGCTCTCCCCGTTAATTCCTATGGGGAAATTGTGCACGAGCACGTTACACCAGCTCACCGCTGACTTAAGCAGCGCTGGTATTGGAGTGCGGTAATGAGCAAAGTTTTGCTCAACGCTCACTTCTTGTCTTTTAAAGACGGGTTTCTGAAAACTCGTAATACCAGCGCTGCAGGTAAGTGAGCGGTGAGGGAAAATTGCTCATTAGCACCGCACAGCCTCTAACGCAAAACTCATAATCTGGGCCCTATATTTGGAGTAGACTGTCCCTTTAATTAATATTCAGAATTTTGAAAGAAAAACATATTTTGACTGTTTATTAAACAAATAGATGTGGTTTAGTAATATGTAAGCTGCGCATGCGGCATATGCAAGAAATACAGCTGGGGGAACAGTCATTGGGTACCAGTTTGAGCAGGCAAAAACTGTTATCTTATGGAAATACTGCTGTTATATTTTCCCACACAAGGTATAGGAGGTATTATTGTGCCAAAAGACTTCTGATAAATGGGTTATTGTGCGTTATCATAGTATTGGATGAAATTGCTTTGAATATGAAAACACCATGAAAAGCTATTCAGTGCACTTCCCTTCTGGATTTTGTTGGACAAGAATAGGCCCATCGCTAGGGGAATGCTTTAGTTTATACTTTAGATAGCAAATACTGGATTTAAAACTAATATTTACAAATTAATAGCAGATAAACAAAAAATACCACTATATCAGTACTTCAATCATGATACATAGTATGCAACAAACATTTTTAAATAGATAACTGTCCCTATGTGCACAAAAAAAAATCTGTTCCCTTGCAGGAATAATTTTCTGAAAGTAATTGAAAGTCATTATAGTCCAGGAACAGGCTGTGGCTTTTCCATATGGTATTATAAGCCAGCATTGCTTCTGTATTTCTTCCTGTGTAACAAGAGAATGACTGCAGTGTCACCTTGTCTTTACAGATGGTACTTTGGAGAGGTGTCCCGCACCGAGGCTGTAAATCTACTGATGAATGAAGGGAATGGAACGGGATCCTTCCTGATCCGTGCCAGTGACAAGCAGGGTTTCCCGTATGCACTTTCAGGTAATACCCCAGCCAGGAGCCTGCTTTGATACCACCTTCCGTACAGTGGATATTAACTGTCTCTTTTTATTCTTCTTTCTCTTCATTCTTTTTGTGCTCACTACTCCAAAAATTTGTTATTGTTTAAATAGATAATCCCTTTATTACCCATTCCCCAGTTTTTCATAACCAACACGGTTATATTAATATACTTTTTACCTATGTGATTACCTTGTATATAAGCCTCTGCAGACTGCCCCCTTATCTTAGTTCTTTTGAAAGACTTGCATTTTAGCCAATCAGTGCTGACTCATAGATAACTCCACAAGACTAAACACACATGAACTAGCACTGTCTGGCTGTGAAAATATATAACAATGCACTGAAATCAGAGGCTGCTTGTATTGGCTTAGAAACAGAAAGGTATAGGTTTAAAGGTTATAAAGTATATTAATTGTCAGTATATACCAGGGTTATAATACAATTTATTTGTTATTATTCATTAAAACAATTGAAATTAATAATTATTCCTAAATTCTTTAGATTAGTTTCAATTTATAAACACATTGAATTATATTTATAGAAACTAGATTATGAATCAACCATACACATATGCTGTTATAATATTCTTACAAAGATCATAAAAAAACATACCTTTAAAATTAACCTTACTCACAATGAATCGCATTAAAATACCACAATAAAATACCAGAATATGGACCGCTAACTTCACAGTGTTTAGATAAACAATATACCAAGATACTTCACACAATTCTTACTGGATTTCAATATATTTAAGATAACTTTCAGACAAGTATAATTAAGTTATTTAGCCCACAAATGATTCTATATAACTTCAATTAAAAACACCAGAAATTGTATATATTATTATTAATGCAAACAGCCAATTTATATGCCAATATGTCTGACCTGAAATGATCTCTTATTTAGCTACAATAAGGCAAATTATATATATATATATATATATATATATATATATATATATATATATATATATATATATATATATATATATATCAATAACTGTAATTAATTTATGATATTAAAATACAAAATTATTTCTAAACATTAATATTTAATACCAGTATACTTACTACAATCTAACTAAAGCTTTAGAATATCTTTGATTTAAATATAAAAGTATGAAATAACCTTTTATACGTTACCAGATAAAATTGAAGTTCACCTCATAAATTAAGAGAGGTATTTTTGCAATATGGATAAGGAAGTTAAGTTCAGATTTGCTTTATAGAGACTGGATTCCAAGGCAACAGTTTGTCAGTCAAAATTCAGCAGCCAAGACCCTTTTCCTTCCTCTTGCATGAGGTTATATCACGCCCCTTTTAATTCTAATCATTGGTGAATATGGGATACGCACCACGGAAGCTTGTCTGTGATAGGCCCTTTGAGCTGAACATCTCTTGGTTATTTGGGAGACGCCTCCCTGATTCTAAATACTTTTTGGTTGTAATACCATTTCTCTTGTAAGGTGTATCCAGTCCACGGATTCATCCTTTACTTGTGGGATATTCTCCTTCCCTACAGGAAGTGGCAAAGAGAGCACACAGCAGAGCTGTCCATATAGCTCCCCCTCTAGCTCCACCCCCACAGTCATTCTCTTTGCTGGCTCTAAGCAATCGGAAGTGTAAAGTGAATGTGGTGTTAGAATTGTAGTTTTTAAGTTCTACAAGCAAAAGTTTGTTATTTTAAATGGTACCGGTTTGTACTATTTACTCTCTAGCAGAAAGGAGATGAAGATTTCTGCAGAGAGGAAGATGATTTTAGCATGTTCTAACTGAAATCCACTGCTGTTCTCACACAGGGCTGAGGAGTACAAGAAAACTTCAGTTGGGGGGAACGGTTTGCAGGTTAGGCTGCAATAAGGTATGTTCAGTCATTTATTTCTAGACAAGACTGTGATAATGCTAGAAGAGACTGATAATATCCCCATGAGGGGAGGGTAAGCTGTGTTCAGAGACTCAGTAAGGAATTGCAAGCTTACATAACAGGGCTAGTTTATGATGGTTGACACTATTTCATGGCAAACGATTTTTTTATTGAAAATATTGTTTTGTAAGACACTTTGAAGGTTCCTTTGGGTTTCTTTCAGGGGTTGTTACCCACATGGCTATTATTAAAACACTTAGGAGTGTTTCTTTAGGCCTCACAGCTCCAGAGTAAGGTGGGAGGGGCCTAATTTCGCGCCTCAGATGCGCAGTTAAAATTAACTAGAAGTTCATGCTGCTTCACATGGAGGGTCCTGCTGCAGTTTGAGGGCCTATAAGAAGCTTTTTCCACCAAATCTGGTCCCTAAGGGCAGGTAGGGCCACAGCAGAGCTGTGGCAAAGTGCTGTAGATTTTTTAACTGGTTGTTGGCTTAATGTTGATCCGGTTTGGGCATTAAGGGGTTAATCATTTTTATTGCTAGTGGTGCAATCTTACTAAGGCTTTAGGCATATACTGTAAACATTTTGAAAAGTTTACTGCATTTTTCACTGTTTTGCAAAATTGTGTGCCTTTTTTATCTCTTAAAGGCACAGTAACGTTTTTTTCAAAGTGTGTTTTTCTTTGATTAAAGTGATTTCCAAGCCTGTTTGTGTATACTACTAGTCTGTTAAACATGTCTGACACCAAGGAAACTCCTTGCTCAATGTGTTTAGAAGCCATGGTGGAACCCCCTCTCAGAATGTGTCCAACTTGTACCAATATGTCTATACACTTTAAAGAACATATTGTTGCACTTAAAAATGTGGCCCAAGATGATTCTCAGACTGAAGGTAATGAGGGTAGCCCGTCAACCTTTGACTAAGTGTCACAACCAGTTACGCCCGCTCAAGCGACGCCTAGTACCTCTAGTGCGTCTAACTCTTTTACCTTACAAGAATTAGCGGCAGTTATGGATAATTCCCTCTCAGTATTTTTATCTAAACTGCCCGTGTTACCTGCAAAGTGCGATAGCTCTGTTTTAAGAACAGATTATGAGCATTCTGGCGCTTTAGTAGCCGTATCCGATGTACCCTCACAACGCTCTGAAGTGGGGACGAGGGATTTGATGTCTGAGGGAGAAATTTCCGATTCAGGAAAAGGTTCTCCTCAGACAGATTCAGATACATTGGCTTTTAAATTTAAACTAGAACACCTCCGCTTATTGCTCAGGGAGGTATTAGTTACTCTGGATGACTGCGACCCTATGGTGGTTCCAGAGAAATTGTGTAAAATGGACAAGTACCTAGAGATTCCTGTTTACACTGATGCGTTTCCGGTCCCTAAGAGGATTGCGGATATCGTTACTAGGGAGTGGGATAGACCAGGTATTCCCTTTGTTCCCCCTCCTGTTTTTAAGAAAATGTTCCCCATATCTGACCCCATGCGGGACTCGTGGCAGACGGTCCCTAAGGTGGAGGGGGCTGTTTTTTCACTTGCTAAACACACAACTATACCAATTGAAGACAGTTGTGCTTTTAAAGACCCTATGGATAAAAAGTTAGAGGGTTTACTTAAGAAAATTTTTGTTCAACAAGGTTTTCTTCTCCAACCTATTGCATGCATTATTCCTGTAACTACTGCAGCTGCTTTCTGGTTCGAGGCGCTGGAAGATGCGCTCCTGACAGAGACCTCATATGAGGACATTATGGATAGAATTAAGGCTCTAAAGCTGGCTAATTCTTTTATCACAGATGCCACTTTCCAACTAACTAAGTTAGCGGCAAAGAATTCAGGTTTTGCCATTTTAGCGCGCAGGGCGCCATGGCTAAAGTCCTGGTCGGCCGATGTGTCGTCAGAATCCAAACTCTTGAACATCCCTTTCAAAGGAAAGACCCTCTTTGGGCCTGAATTGAAAGAGATTATTTCAGAAATCACTGGGGGTAAAGGCCATGCTCTCCCTCAGGACAAGTCCTTTAAGACAAAGAACAAACAAAATAATTTTCGTTCCTTTCGGAATTTCAGGAGCGGTCTCGCTTCATCCTCCCCTGCTGCAAAGCAAGAGGGTAACGCTTCACAACCCAGGGCAGCCTGGAAACCTTACCAGGGCTGGAACAAGGGTAAACAGGCCAAAAAGCCTGCAGCTGCCACCAAGACAGCATGAAGGGGTAGCCCCCGATCCAGGACCGGATCTAGTAGGGGGCAGACTCTCTCTCTCTTCGCTCAGGCCTGGGCAAGAGATGTACACGATCCCTGGGCATTAGAGATTGTATCCCAGGGATATCTTCTAGAATTCAAGGACTCCCCTCCAAGGGAGAGGTTCCACATTTCTCGTCTGTCTACAGACCAGACAAAGAAAGAGGCGTTCTTACGCTGTGTAGAAGACCTACTTACAATGGGAGTGATCCACCCAGTTCCAATTGCGGAGCAAGGGCTGGGTTTTTACTCAAACCTGTTTGTGGTTCCCAAAAAAGAAGGAACTTTCAGACCAATCCTGGATCTCAAAATTCTAAACAGATTCCTCAGAGTCCCATCATTCAAGATGGAGACCATTCGGACAATCTTATCAATGATCCAGGAGGGTCAATATATGACTACCGTGGATCTAAAGGATGCGTATCTGCACATCCCTATCCACAAAGATCATCACCAGTTTCTCAGGTTCACCTTTCTGGACAAGCATTATCAGTTTGTGGCTCTTCCTTTCGGGTTGGCCACTGCACCCAGAATTTTCACAAAGGTGCTAGGGTCCCTCCTGGCGGTTCTAAGACCGCGGGGCATAGCAGTGGCGCCTTATTTAGACGACATTTTAATTCAGGCGTAGACTTTCCAAAGAGCCAAGTCTCACACGGAAATTGTATTGGCCTTTCTGAGGTCTCACGGGTGGAAATTGAACATCAAAAAGAGTTCTCTCTCCCCCCTCACAAGAGTTCCCTTCCTAGGAACTCTGATAGACTCGGTAGAAATGAAAATATTTCTGACGGAGGTCAGAAAGTCAAAACTCTTAACTACTTGCCGAGACCTTCATTCCATTCCTCGGCCATCTGTAGCTCAGTGCATGGAGACAATCGGACTAATGGTAGTGGCAATGGACATAGTCCCTTTTGCTCGGATACACCTCAGACCACTGCAACTATGCATGCTCAAACAGTGGAATGGGGATTATGCAGATTTGTCTCCTCAAATACAGTTGGACCAGGGGACCAGAGATTCTCTTCTCTGGTGGTTGTCTCAGGATCACCTGTCTCAGGGAATGTGTTTCCGCAGACCAGAGTGGATCATTGTCACGACCGACGCCAGTCTGTTAGGCTGGGGTGCAGTCTTGGACTCCCTGAAAGCTCAGGGCTTATGGTCTCGGGAAGAAGCTCTTCTCCCGATAAACATTCTGGAACTGAGGGCGATATTCAACGTGCTCCAGGCATGGCCTCAGCTAGCTGCGGCCAAGTTCATCAGATTTCAGTCGGACAACATCACGACTGTAGCTTACGTCAATCATCAAGGGGGAACAAGGAGTTCCCTAGCGATGACGGAAGTAACCAAAATAATCAGGTGGGCGGAGGATCACTCCTGCCATCTCTCAGCAATTCACATCCCAGGAGTAGACAACTGGGAGGCGGATTTTCTAAGTCGTCAGACTTTTCACCCGGGGAGTGGGAACTCCACCCGGAGGTGTTTGCCCAGCTGACTCAGCTATTGGGCACTCCAGAGTTGGATCTGATGGCGTCCCGTCAGAACACCAAACTTCCTCTCTACGGGTCCAGGTCCCGGGATCCCCAGGCGGTACTAATAGATGCTCTAGCAGCGCCTTGGTCCTTCAATCTGGCCTATGTTTTTCCACCGTTTCCTCTCCTCCCTTGTCTGGTCGCCAGAATCAAGCAGGAGAAGGCTTTGGTGATTCTGATAGCGCCTGCGTTGCCACGCAGGACTTGGTGTGCAGACCTAGTGGACATGTCATCTGTCCCACCATGGACACTGCCAATGAGGCAGGACCTTCTAATACAAGGTCCTTTCAAGCATCCAAATCTAATTTCTCTGCATCTGACTGCTTGGAGATTGAACGCTTAATCCTATCAAAGCGTGGTTTCTCTGAGTCGGTTATAGACACCCTGATTCAGGCTAGAAAGCCTGTCACCAGGAAAATCTACCATAAGATATGGCGAAAATATCTTTGTTGGTGTGAATCCAAGGGTTACTCATGGAGTAAGATTAGGATTCCTAGGATATTGTCTTTTCTCCAAGAAGGATTGGATAAAGGATTATCAGCTAGTTCCTTAAAAGGACAGATATCTGCTTTGTCTATTTTTTTACACAAACGTCTGGCAGAGGTACCAGACATTCAAGCATTTAGTCAGGCTTTAGTCAGAATCAAGCCTGTTTATAAACCTGTGGCTCCGCCATGGAGTCTGAATTTAGTTATTTCAGTTCTTCAAGGGGTTCCGTTTGAACCTTTACATTCCATAGATATTAAGCTTTTATCTTGGAAAGTTTTGTTTTTGCTAGCTATCTCTTCTGCTCGAAGAGTTTCAGAGTTATCTGCCTTACAGTGTGATTCACCTTACCTGGTTTTCCATGCAGATAAGGTAGTTTTGCGTACCAAACCTGGTTTTCTTCCTAAGGTTGTGTCTAATAAGAATATTAACCAGGAAATTGTTGTTCCTTCTCTGTGTCCTAATCCTTCTTCGAAGAAGGAACGTCTGTTACACAATCTTGATGTGGTTCGTGCTTTAAAGTTCTATTTACAAGCAACTAAGGATTTCAGACAAACACCTTCATTGTTTGTTATCTATTCTGGTAAGAGGAGAGGTCAGAAAGCGACTGCTACCTCTCTTTCCCTTTGGCTGAAAAGCATCATCCGTTTGGCCTATGAGACTGCTGGCCAGCAGCCTCCCGAAACAACTACTGCTCATTCTACCAGAGCAGTGGCTTCCACATGGGCTTTTAAAAATGAGGCTTCTGTCGAACAGATTTGTAAGGCAGCGACTTGGTCTTCGCTGCATTCTTTTTCCAAATTTTACAAATTCGATACGTTTCTTCTTCGGAGGCTATTTTTGGGAGAAAGGTTTTACAAGCAGTGGTGCCTTCCGTTTAAGGTACCTGTCTTGTTCCCTCCCTTCAGCCGTGTCCTAAAGCTTTGGTATTGGTATCCCACAAGTAAAGGATGAATCCGTGGACTGGATACACCTTACAAGAGAAAACAGAATTTATGCTTACCTGATAAATTACTTTCTCTTGTGGTGTATCCAGTCCATGGCCCGCCCTGGCTATTAAGTCAGGTAATTTTTTTGTTTAAACTACAGTCACCACTGTACCCTATGGTTTCTCCGTTTTCTTCCTAACCTTCGGTCGAATGACTGGGGGGTGGAGCTAGAGGGGTAGCTATATGGACAGCTCTGCTGTGTGCTCTCTTTGTCACTTCCTTTAGGGAAGGAGAATATCCCACAAGTAAAGGATGAATCTGTGGACTGGATACACCACAAGAGAACGTAATTTATCAGGTAAGCATAAATTCTGTTTTTTAAACTAAAGGTGGCAGCAGACAACCAGAAATGCAGTCTCATTATCAACATTGCTAATAGTTTAATAAATCTTTTAATTGTATATTTACTATACTCATTATTTCCTGATATTAAAAAACTTATCTGGTCAACATATCTATCCCATCTAATACAATTTTAGCATGTATTTTTACAGACCAAACATGAGTATACTTCCAGTATCATACTAGTAAACAATTGTACTGTAAATTATTTTTCTTCACAGAATCATAGCATTCAACATCTTGGCATTGTATTGTATCTTAATATGAATACAGTATATGTCATGTTTCTAATAATTTTTGAGTGCATGGACTCATGTTTATGACCAATATTCATAGGACATCTTGTTGTCTGAAAAATAAAGAAACAGATGTTGTTATTTTGAAATGAGTCAAACATTTATACATCTATCAATGCAGCTATTATTCAATACAGCAGACATTTATCCAATATAGTATGTTTCAGATCAATAAATATACATATATGTTGTACTTTAAAATTAATTTCAAAGTTACAATACAAAACGTGTTTCTGCTAGCCAGTACAGATGTGTATCTGAGGTTTAGGGGCAATTAACAGGCCTGTGCTAATTACTATATTCTCAGAATTTCTGTTTGCTTATCTGACTTATGTAGAGAATCTTGTCTCCAACATCCCATGATGTATCCTGGCTTGGTTAATTATCTATCTTCACTAATTGAACCAAATGTTTTCCCTTTGACTCTCTCTTAGATGTATTGAGCAGTGAGGGGGTCTGTAAATCTATTATCCATTGTGGGCAGGAAACCCATATATGGGCATACACATCTGAGGGTTCCATAATGCTAATATTTACTTTGAAGTGGTCCATTGGTCTTATCTATACAAAGGTCTAAATCTTTTGTTCTTTCTTGTGTAACCAAGAAGAGGGGGGTTTGGTCTGTTATGGCTACAGCCCACACAATTTATGTCAGAGGAGACATTAGCTGATCTGAAGTACCAAAATGTATTTGATACCTATGTAGTTTATTTAATTTACAGATACCCTGACATAATATAACAATGTTGGTTGTGCAAAGCTGGGGAATGGGTAGTAAAGGCGTTATCTATCTTTTTAATCAATACAAAAATCAAGTAGGTTAGGTGTCTCCCTCTCTTCATTCTTTCCAGCTTCTCACTTCTCTGTGCTCCCCATGTTCTATTTAAAGGAACAGTCTACACCAGAATTTTTATTGTTTTAAAAGATAGATAATCCCTTTATTACCCATTTCCCAGTTTTGCATAACCAACACAGTTATAATAATATAATTTTAACCTCTGTGATTATCTTGTATCTAAGCCTCTGCAAACTGCCCCTTTTTTCAGTTCTTTTGACAGACTTGCAGTCTAGCCAATCAGTGCCTGCTCCCTGATAACGTCTTGTGCACGAGCACAGTGTGATCTATATGAAATATGTGAACTAACACCCTCTAGTGGTGAAAAACTGTTAAAATGCAATCTGAAAGAGGTGTTGCTTCAAGGCTTTTACTCCCATAAGCTAACATAGAACCGCGTTGCAAATCGGTATCACATACTCAACACCCTGCCACACATAGGCAGGCGCAGCAAGCTTTACGCTGAAAATGTCAGCACCTTAACTCCCGTAACTGCCTGAAAATATAAACTTACACCTAACGCATGTGCAATCTCTACATCAACCATCAGGAGGGTACGAGGAGCTCCTTAGCCATGAGGGAGGTGTCTTGGATCTTGGAGTGGGTGGATTCCCACAGCTGCTCTCTCTCAGCAATTCACATTCCAGGTGTGGACAAATGGAAAGCAGGCTTTCTCAGCAGGCAATCCTTCCATTCGGGGGAATGGTCTCTTCAGCCCGAAGTGTTTGCAGAGATTTGTCTCAGGTGGGGAACGTCGGAGATAGATCTCATGGCGTCCAGACTCAATTGCAAGCTACCCCGATACGGGTCGAGGTCCAGGGATCCCCAGGCAGAGCTGATAGATGCCTTAGTGTTACATTGGGGGTTCAGCCTAGCTTACATTTTTCTACCATTACCTCTTCTACCTTGTGTAGTGGCATCCATCAAACAGGTGCAAGCTACGGCCATTCTGATTGCTCCATCGTGGCTGCGGAGGACGTGGTTTGCAGACCTGGTGGGGATGTCATCCTCTCCGCCGTTGAGGTTACCCTGTCGCAGGGATCTGCTGGAACAGGGCCCTTTTCAACATCAAAATCTTGATTCTCTGAGGTTGACTGTGTGGCCAAGAGAGGCTTTTCTAAAAGTGTGATTGATACTCTAATTCAGGCAAGGAAGCCAGTCACTTGTCGCATCTACCATAAGGTGTGGAGGACTTACTTGTCCTGGTGTGAGAAGCATGGATATCCTTGGCATAAGGTGAAGGTATCCAGGATTCTGTCCTTTCTCCAAGACGGTTTGGAGAAGGGTCTTGCCGCCAGTTCCTTAAAAGGGACAGATTTCGGCATTATCAGTCTTGTTGTATAGGAGACTCGCTGAGCTCCCTGATATATTTTGTTCAGGCTCTGTCTAGAATCAAGCATGTCTTTATACAGTCTGCTCCCCCATGGAGCTTAAACTTGGTCCTTAGGGTATTGCAGAGGGTTCCGTTTGAGCCTATGCATTCCATTGACATTAAGATTCTGTCCTGGAAGGTTCTCTTCCTGTTGGCCATTGCATCGGCAGAGTATCTGAACTGGCTGCCTTGCAATGTGAGCCTTCTTATCTGGGTTTTCATGCAGATAAGGCTGTGCTTCGCACTGGTTTGGGGTTTCTTCCCAAGGTGGTGTCTAAACGTAACATCAGGAAATAGTTGTTTCTTCTTTGTGTCCTAACCCTAATTCTTCTAAGGAGAGGTTACTTCATAATTTGGATGTGGTTTATGCCTTAAAGTTCTATCTTCAGGCTACAAAGGGTATTAGACAGTCTACATCTCTTTTTGTGGTGTATTCCGGGAAGCGCAAGGGGCATAGGGCCTCTTCTACTTCTTTGTATTTTTGGTTGAGGAGATTGATTCGCTTGGCATATAAGACAGAGTGGGACATACGCCTCCTCAGAGGATCACGGCTCATTCAACTAGAGCTGTGGCTTCGTCTTGGGCCTTTAAGAATGAGGCCTCTATGGAGCAAATTTGTAAGGCGGCTACCTGGTCCTCCTTACACACTTTTACAAAGTTTTACAAATTTTACGTTTTTGCTTCTGCGGAAGCTGTTTTTGGAAGAAAGGTTTTGCAGGCTGTGGTGTCCTCAGATTAGGGCCCACCTTTTACCCTCCTGGTTTCATTCAGTGTCCTCTACAGCTTGGGTATATGTTCCCAACAGTAATGAATGAAGCCGTGGACTCTCCTCCTCTTTAGATGAAAAACATAAATTATGCTTACCTGATAATTTCATTTCCATCGAGGGGAGAAGAGTCCATGGCTACCGCCTGTATCTCCGATGGGTGGACCTAAATTTAAGTTATCTTCTGACACCATTTATACCCTGATATTTCTCCTACTGTTCCTTGTTCCCACGGCAGAATGACTGGGGGATGAGGGAAATGGGGGAGGTATTTAAGCCTTTGGCTGTGGAGCCTTTTCCTCCTCCTGGTGGCCAGGTTCTTAATTCCCAACAGTAATGAATGAAGCTGTGGACTCTTCTCCCCTCAATGGAAATGAAATTATCAGGTAAGCATAATTTATGTTTTTAAAGGGCATTGCCCTAAATTAAACAGCTCTTTTCTTCTTAAACGGAAAGAGTCCACAGCTGCTTTTTGGAATACAGAACCTGGCCACCAGGAGGAGGCAAAGACACCCCAGCCAAAGGCTTAAACACCTCCCCTACTTCCCTCATCCCTCAGTCATTCTTTGCCTTTCGTCACAGGAGGTTGGCAGAGAAGTGTCAGAAGTTCGGAGGGTAATACTCTTTGCAATGGGACTGGAGTTTTAACTAATCCTATCAGCCTTTCAGTAAGAGCATGGATAAAAGTTAGAGTCCGGAGATGCAGCGAGAGTTTTCCTGTGAACCCATCCCAACTCATATTAACAGCTCCTTGGTAATCAGCGTTGACGAGTTTCACTGCCTACCTTTATTCACTCAAGTACATGTCAAAAGCGAGGCTACTATCTGTCACACTTCAAGGGCCGTGTTCCTGTTTCACAGTGTAGATTTCGGTAAGATTGTTTCATTTCATTTCGATATGTGAATGTAATGTTAATGAAACAAGGTAGGGTCCCAGTGGGACTCCTTTTATCTTAGTAAGGAATCATGGGTTAATATCTCCTGAAATAGGTTATTGAACAGGGGGGGCTTTAATCATGTTTGTTATATGGTTATCTGCATATGTGTAGCAATACCTAGGCTCACGGCTTTTACGGAACATAACAGCCTTATTTTAATGACACAATCTCGAGATTGCGCTCCCTTTTTGTGACTGGCACGGTGCACCTCGAGACAGGTGCGGATACATTGTTTCTCACTTCCGTATGCTGACTGTGTGCGACAGAGAGAGTCTATCTCGTGGGTTGTCTGGTTCACAGGAGGTTGTGAGTGCCCCAGCCATTGGGGGTGTTAAAATGGTGCCAGTTAGTTTTTATCATTTTTGTAATCCCGGAAAATGCATCTTGTGATGAATATGAAATGGCCCAGGTAATCAATGCCCATCAGTTATGTTCTGATTTCTGTTCTTGAGTACTCTCTTCCCCCAAATCAGGGAGTCTAGAGTCCGTTGAGCCATCCGCCTCCGAGGTTTCCATGTCCTGTGAGGTGTGTGCCCCTGACCCTTTCTCGGCTATGGAAGCAGGTGTCCCTGTGGCCTTTACCCCTTCTCTAGAGGGTGGCTTGTTTCCTCCAGAGGTTACGGCACGGTTCCGCATGGCCATTTCTATGGCGCTGTCTCATCTCCCAAGTGAAATATTTCTAAGATATCGTCCATGTTCTGTTAACCAGGGCCCGTCGGGTGTGGGATCGCCTGATTCAGTTTGGCCTCCTGGGGAAGCATTGGCATCTGAAGCTTCAGGGGCCCCAACCTCGGGGCCAGGGTCTTTCATTGATCCAGCGAGGGATGATTTTGCCTTCCGTTATAGGCTGGCACGTTTTCGTGTTCTTTTAAGGCATATTTTGGCAATGTTGCAGGATCCCAGTCCTAGTAGGCCGAGGGATCAGAGGCCTTAGATGCTGGATGGCAAATTGGATATGACGTTTGGGGATGAAACCAATCTCCTTAATGTCTCCGTTTTATTTCTTCATTATGTTTCAGTTCCAGTTCTGAACTTGGGTGAATGGGGCCTCTGTTTTGCTGGTCCCGTTGGTGTTCTCATTCATCTTGGGCGTTCACCCTATGAGTGCTGCCTTCATTTTATTTTTTGATCTGGATGGATGTGTTTAATTTGTTTTTTGTTAAGCTCATGTCTGTTAGATTTTTGTTTTTGAGAACGTTCTTCTCTGGAACCGATATTTGTGATTTTGTTGTTGCGTGGGCACTTCCTTGGAAGTTGCGCACTTTTTGAATAATAGAATTAGGTTTTCTAGTTCATTTATCGATCCTTTGGGTTGAATTTTCTTGGACCTTCGGCAGTTCTGGAGTGTCCTTATACCAGGCAGGTACTGATTTGGATGCTTTTCGGCTGCTACCTGGGTTCATGTCACCCTCGTGGTGCTGATTTAATCCTGTTGGATTCTGATTGTCACTTGGCCTATTGCTATGGATTTCGGGCTCGGATTTTATCGAAGTATGAGGTCTACTTTTTAAATACAACCTCTCTGAATGGAGGGTTGTAAGTACCGATCTAAGGTCGGCTGTTTCGGGCTACTCGTCTGGGATATGAATTTGTTTTTGCAGATATCATCATGGTTCTTCAGGTCCCTGGGGACTCAGAACCGTAATTCCATTCCTTTTGAGTTGTGAGATATGAGTGACCTATGTGGTCTGGTGTCCGAGTGGGGAACAATTTGCGTCTTCACTCGAAGTTCTTATGGATGCTGACTCTTAGCCTATTAAACATTTTCTTACGGTCGCGGAGTCTCCTTCCTTCCCGCCTTGGGTGGATCATCTGGTCTGGAAGCTTGGGCATGGCCTTCTTCTGCTCAGAGTTGCGTTACTTTAAGAGGTGGTGTGCAGGGGTTCCCTGCTTTCTGTGGGGAGCTGCGAGGCTCCAGCTCTTACCTTGTTACAGAGGTTTCTCTTTGGAAGATCGATCCTACAAGGATCTCTGGCTGTTGGCTCTTCCATATTATACCCTTGGTCTGACCACAGTCTTGACGTTCGGGTGTTTCCGTCCTCGTTGCAACTCTAGCCTTGGGGCTTAATAGTGAAGAGTCAAGGTCAGTTACAGACGGTCGCCCTTCTGGAGTCAGGTAGTTGATCATTTATCCTCGATTTTCTGTTAGGGCTTCGTGGAGGCTGTCTTACGTCTAACTCTTGGGATGGCAAGCAAGGTCAGGGTTCTCATTCACCTTCGGTGTTGGTTGCTACCTTGCCAGTGTGTGTAACACGTGTTAACACTTGTCTACAAGATTTCCTCGCAATCCGAGGGCACTGAGTGCCGAATTCTTAAACTGTTCAGGAGCTCTTTCAGACTCTTGGGTTTGAGGCTGTTGCTAGATTGCCAAAACTATGGACTTTAGATGGTGCGCTCGTAATCGTAGGAGGTAACTTAGGGTTCCTCTGGAAGTTAGTTAGTTCTTTAGATCGATTTAGTTTTTGAGGAACCTGACCTAGGTCCATGTCTCTCCCTAGATGGATGTGGACGGTTCGGTCTCACCTTAGGTGTTTGTGGTCCTGTGTACCTCTCTCAGAGGGGGGCGGGCTCTGTTTTTCATGGGAGATGCCTATCTGCCTGTGGCTTAGGCTCTAGGTCTTTCTGACGGGTCCCTAATGGTCTTCTGGTGCATTTGATTCTTGTAGACTCCAGGTGTCTTCAGCTGGGTTGGCGATATGTCCAACGAGTCTCGCCTCTATGGTAGGGTGGTTTTTCTGTTGCTTTAGTTCCCTTCTCTTCTAGAGCGGGGGTTGGGTTCTCCTGGTTCAGAGTTACCTTAGTATCTGATTGTGTTCCACGATGACTTAGTGGTAAACTATGTTTTCTTGAAAGCTAATGGTCAAGAGTTCAAATACATCTATGGCTATGTACTCTTCATAATAAGTCCTACAAATATCCTTGCCTAAAAGCAGCTGTATATAGCAACCTGTGGGTCCTTGTTTTTCCTGCCTTGTAAGGGTCTTTTCCCTTCTTGTGTTTTCAGAATCCTGGAAAGGGAGATGCGATGTAGTGACTGCTCCCACTGTTCCAGCAGCGGGAGGCTGAGGGTTTGAACCCTGTAGGGCTTCTGCTAAATGTTGGATTATGATATATAGATGTTGGGGGTCTGAGGGCCCTCTTCCCTTGGGAAGTATTCCTTTTTTGGGGAAGACAGCAGTGCAGGGGGTCTTGTACCCGTGTACAATGTCTATTCTGAATCACAGTAAAATGCCGTTTGTAGTAGCAGTCAGAGGTCTTCCCGGGGGCTTTGTTCCTCGTTGACCCTTCCTTTCTCTTCCAGAAGTCTGAAGTCTGGGACTCTTGTCTTCGGGCTTTGACTAGCCTTTGGGCTGGGACCATTACCCTGGAGAGAAGATCGGGATCAGTTTTCTCCCAGAGTAGGTCTTCCCCTTTGGTGGGAGGACTTTTGGTGTCCTCATCTCATCTACTGTTGTCTGGTGCTGGGAGGGGGCGCTCCTTGGAGCCCGGTATTAGGAGGGCTGTGAGCCCTTGGAAGGTTTGCAGTTTGAAACCATTTACAGCTGTTTGCACTTGTGTGTGCTAGCAGGCTTTAAAACGCCTTTCGGTGGTTTGGGTTTCGCGATGGTTGAGTCAGTTTTTATACCTGTAAGTTGGTCCTTGAGATTTCCTTTTCAGACGGTTTGGTGTTCTCTTGGAGAGCTCTTTACTAGCTGCTGGGATAGTTATCCTATTTCCGCTGTCTCTGCTTGCCTAGCCTGCAGGTTTCGATCTGATCGAGGCAACAGGGAACTCTTTCTGGAGTACCTTATGATATAGTACTGTGTCAGGGATATGAGGGTGTCCCTTGAGTCCCTTTTTGTGAAGTGTTTCCCTGTGTATGAATCTCTTTTTTTATTCAGTCCTTGTGTTTCTAGGGAGTTCGTCTCCTTGGGCACTGCTATTGTAAGACAACCATGGGTTGTTCTAAGTTTGTTGAGCCGTGTGAAATGATCCTTTGGATAGGGGTACCTTCATGGGGTTCATGAACCGCGGGACTGACTCCTCAGAGGCTATTTGCGCTCGACGGACTCTGGGACTGAGTGGTCTCTAGTTTGGCTTGCTGGCAGTGTAACTCATGTGCAGTTACCTGGGCTTCGGGTTTTCACCCGTGTCATCGATATTTTTATAGGGTGTTGGGTAATTTCAGGCTGTGGTGCCTTTCGAAGGGGCCGCCTTTTGTACCCACCCATTGTTTGAACTCAGTGTCCTCTAGCTTGGGTATTGTTTTCCCAAAAGTAGTGCATGCAGCTGTGGACTCTTCCTGTTTTAGAAGAAAAACATAAATTATGCTTACCTGATAATGCTCTTTTCTTCTGACGGGAAGAGTCCACAGCTCCCGCCCGTGTTTTTATTTATGAGGCGGCGATGATTTTTTGTTCTTCTGGCACCTTTTTTTCACCCTGATATTTCTCCTACTGTTCCTTGTTTTCTTGGCAGAATGACTGGGGGCTGAGGGAAGTGGGGGAGGTATTTAAGTCTTTGGCTGGGGTGTCTTTGCCTCCTCCTGGTGGCCAGGTTCTGTATTCCCAAAAGTAATGAATGCAGCTGTGGACTCTTCCCGTCAGAAGAAAATAAAATTATCAGGTAAGCATAAGTTTTTACCATAAACCCACCACCCAACAAACTCCCCAAAATAAAAAGACCTAACACTGAAAAATCCTAAACTACCCCCAAATAGGTACTCACCGTTCCTGAAGTCAGGCGGAGAAGGTCCTGTTCCAGGTGGTGAAATCTTCTTCCAAGCAGCTGACATCTTCTTCCAAGCGGGGACCACTTCCTTCTTCATCCAGGACCAAGCCAGCATGGAGATTAGCTACTGATTTTAACAGCCAATAGGATTTCAGTAGCTCTCATCCTATTGGCTGATTTGAATTTAAAGAATCAAATCAGCCAATAGGAATGCAAGGGACTCCATATTTAAACGTGTACCTTGAATTAACTATTCAGTGTAGGACGGCGTTTGTACGAAGAGGATCCTCCATGGCTCCACGCTCACCGGTCCTGCTCTCCGCTCATCTCCATGCCGGCTTTGTCCTGGATGAAGAAGGAAGTGGTCCCCACTTGGAAGAAGACTTCACCGCCTGGAACAAGACCTTCTCTGCCGGACTTCAGGAACGGTGAGTACCTATTTAACCCCTTAACGACCGAGGACGTGCAGGGTACGTCCTCAAAAAAAAGGCAGTTAATGCCTGAGGACGTACCCTGCACGTCCTCGGTGTGGAAAGCAGCTGGAAGCGATCCTGCTCGCTTCCAGCTGCTTTCCGGTTATTGCAGTGATGCCTCGATATCGAGGCATCCTGCAATAACCATTTGTAGCCATCCGATGCAGAGAGAGCCACTCTGTGGCCCTCTCTGCACCGGACATTAACGGCTACGTTTGAGGGTGGATAGGAGCCGGTGTGGGAGGCGGGTGGCGGCCATCGATGGCCCCGGATGATGCTGAGGGGGGCGGGATCGGGGGCGGGAATGCCCGGGGGGCGCGCACGGGCGCGCGCGCGTGCACGGGGGGTGGGGGCGGGCGCGTGCACGGGAGGGAGCGGGTGGGAACCGCTGCACTACAGAAAAAGTACCATTAAAATTTACTAAAAAGGGGAAATAAAGTTGGCAGTAAAAAGATCAGGCAGGTGGTGGGGGTTGGTCTGTGGGGGGGGGGAAGCTACACTACAGAAACTAAAAATAAAAAAAATAAAAAAACGTTTTATTTTGCAAAATGGGTACTGGCAGACAGCTGCCAGTACCCAAGATGGCCCCCAATAAGGCAGATGGGGAGGATTAGAGAGCTGTTTGGGGGGATCAGGGAGGTTGGGGGCTAAGGGGGGATGCTACACCCCCAGCATATGTAAATATGCTTTAAAAAAATAAAAATAAAAATAAAAAAACCTTTTATTTTAGTACTGGCAGACTTTCTGCCAGTACTTAAGATGGCGGAGACAATTGTGGGGTGGGGGAGGGAAGGGAGCTGTTTGGGAGGGATCAGGGGGTCTGATGTGTCAGGTGGGAGGCTGATCTCTACACTAAAGCTAAAATTAACCCTGCAAGCTCCCTACAAACTACCTAATTAACCCCTTCACTGCTAGCCATAATACACGTGTGATGCGCAGCAGCATTTAGCGGCCTTCTAATTACCAGAAAGCAACGCCAAAGTCATATATGTCTGCTATTTCTGAACAAAGGGGATCCCAGAGAAGAATTTACAACCATTTGTGCCATAATTGCACAAGCTATTTGTAAATAATTTCAGTGAGAAACCTAAAATTGTGAAAAATTCAACGTTTTTTTTAATTTGATCGCATTTAGCGGTAAAATGGTGGCATGCAATATACCAAAATGGGCCTTGATCAATACTTTGGGTTGTCTGCTACACTACACTAAAGCTAAAATTAACCCTATAAGCTCCCTACAAGCTCCCTAATTAACCCCTGCACTACTGGGCATAATACACGTGTGGTGCGCAGCGGCATTTAGCGGCCTTCTAATTACCAAAAAGCAATGCCAAAGCCATATATGTCTGCTATTTCTGAACAAAGGGGATCCCAGAGAAAAATTTACAACCATTTATGCCATAATTGCACAAGCTGTTTGTAAATAATTTCAGTGAGAAACCGAAAGTTTGTGAAAAAGTGAACGACTTTTTGTATTTGATCGCATTTGGCGGTGAAATGGTGGCATGAAATATACCAAAATTGGCCTAGATCAATACTTTGGGATGTCTTCTAAAAAAATATATATACATGTCAAGGGATATTCAGGGATTCCTGAAAGATATCAGTGTCCCAATGTAACTAGCGCTAGTCTTGAATAAAATGGTTTGGAAATAGCAAAGTGCTACTTGTATTTATGGCCCTATAACTTGCAAAAAAAAGCAAAGAACATGTAAACATTGGGTATTTCTAAACTCAGGACAAAATTTAGAAAATATTTAGCATGGGTGTTTTTTTGTGGTTGTAGATGTGTAACAGATTTTGGGGGTCAAAGTTAGAAAAAGTGTTTTTTTTCTATTTTTTTCTCATATTTTATAAAAAAAATTATAATAAATTATAAGATATGATGAAAATAATGGTATCTTTGGAAAGTCCATTTAATGGCGAGAAAAACGGTATATAATATGTGTGGGTACAATAAATGAGCAAGAGGAAAATTACAGCTAAACACAAACACCACAAAAATGTAAAAATAGCCTTGGTCCCAAACGGACAGAAAATGGAAAAGTGCTGCGGTCATTAAGGGGTTAAGGGTTAGAGTTAAGATTTTTTTTATTTTATTTTTATTTTTTTTAGATTAGGGATTTATTTGGCACTCTTAAAAAGAGCTGAATGCCCTTTTAAGGGCAGTAAAAGAGATGAATGCCCTTTTAAGGGCAATGCCTATAAAAATGGGTAGTTTAGGATTTTTTAGTGTTAGGTTTTTTTATTTTGGGGATTTTGTTGGGTGGTGGGTTTTACTGTTAGAAGGGGGACATTTGTAAGGTAAAAGAGCTGTTTAATTTAGGGCAATTCCCTACAAAAGACCCTTTTAAGGGCTATTGGTAGTTTAGCATTAGATTAGGGTTTTTTTATTTTGGGGGGGCTTTTTTATTTTCATATGGATTAGGTTTAATTTTTTTATTTTGGATAATTTTGTTTATTATTTTCTGTAATGTTAGCCTTTTTTATTTTTGGTAATTTTAGATTAATTTAATTTAATCTTAGGTTTATTTTTCTTAGTACTGTTAGGATTTTTTATTTTAATTGTAATTTAGCATTTTATTATTTTATTTAATTTGGGGTTAATTTGGTGGGTGTTAGGTTAGGGGGCTTAGTAATTAAATTAGTTATTTGCGTTGTGGGGGTTTTGCAGATTAGGGGTTAATAGTTTTATTAGGATTATTGCGTTGTGGGGGTTTGGCGGATTAGGAGTTAATATATTTATAAGGTTTGTTGCGATGTGGGTTAATGGCGGTTTAGGGGTTAATAGTTTTAATAGGTACTTTGCGATGTGGGTTAATGGCGGATTAGGGGTTAATACATTTATTAGGTAGTTTGCGATGTTGGGGTTGGCAGATTTAGGGGTTAATACTTTTACTAGGTAGATCGCAATGTGGGTGTATGGCGGATTAGGGGTTAATAGTTTAATTAGGCATATTGCGTTGTGGGGGGTTGTCGGTTTAGGGGTTAATACATTTATTATTAGTTGCAATGTGGGGGGATTGCGGATATAGGGGTTTTTACGTGTCGGGTTTATTTTTGGGAGGCATGTTAGACTTTTACGGGAGATTTAATTTTTTTTATTTTTTTTCGTAGGCGCCGGCAGTTTCTTAAGTGCCGTAAATTACTGGTGACTCCAGAAATTTGTGTTTACGCACATTTCTGGACATCGCTAGTTTATCCGACTTACGGCACTTTATGAACTGCCGGCGGGGTTTATGTGATTCCCCCGATGTGCGAAGTGAAATTGCGGGTGGCGCGGGTTTGAATCTCACCCTATAGCTCTGTTTCAGAGCACAGCTTTAGCTATATATTTTACACGCTCCTGAGGTTACTTCCCTGCATTTTAACTAAAGAATCACTAGAACAAAGAAAATTTGATAATCAAAGTAAATGAAAGTTGTTTAACTTCCCATAGTTTATTCTCTTTTACTTACTAAACCCTCTCCTTTCATGCTCTCATTTATACTTAATTTCTCATTTATTTACTCTTCTCCTTTTATTCACTTTTTTACTATTGTAC
Source organism: Bombina bombina (assembly GCF_027579735.1). Taxonomy (NCBI): domain Eukaryota; kingdom Metazoa; phylum Chordata; class Amphibia; order Anura; family Bombinatoridae; genus Bombina; species Bombina bombina. The sequence continues at coordinate 987,285,557 of NC_069499.1, read as the reverse complement.
CTTATCTCTAACCTACTTTATCCTCTTCTTCTGTTTGTCTATCTTACGCCCTCAGCACCCCACACTGTTCTGTATATCTCTTGACACTATGGTCTAGATTCAATAAAACATGTTTTATAAACTAATTTCTTGACGAAACTCGCGCTAACAATAGCGAGCCACTTGTAATGTAGCCCAAAATGGTGTTACCTAACGTGACATGAAACAGCTGGGTACAACTAAAGTAGCATGTTTACTACTGACCATGCTGTTGTTTTTCCTCCTATACCTGCAGCTGTTCTCTTATTTAACCCATTACAGAAGACAGTTGGTAAAGTTCTGCATCTTGTTACTGGGTACCCCCATCTTAGTACACACGTATTGCTGCATCCTGTGACAGAAGCACTTTTACAGATCAGTGACATTACCAGCATTTTGACAGCTGTCCCTTTTATTTTGTGTTAGCTCGCACAATATAAAGCAGAAGTACATTTTTAGAGGTTTGTTTACACAGTTTAAAAGTTACATAACAAACATAAAACAACCCTCAGAAATAATATAGAGCAATGCAGTCACTACAAAAATGTACAGCGCCCACTCTGAATTATGCACGCTAAAATGATACAACCTGGGTCAGTTTCCACTCGGGACCTGCAGTTCTCTGCAGCTATTTTTACTAGGTGTTAACCCTTTCGTAGGGGTTAAACACATAGAGCATGTAATTTTATGACTAGCGACCCTATACCTCTAACAAATTAGAGTGTGGATTTTTTTTTACTATAATGGCCCTTTAATGTCTATTTCATAAAGCCATAATATACCTCAAAATTACAACCGCACAAAGGACAATAAAACAACATGCCTGCCGTCACATTCCTGGGGTCTGCAACAAGTATTTAGAACCACGCTGCTTAATTAAAGAGTGGCTACAAAATGAATAATATTTTAAAAGCAATAACAACCTAAGAATGTACCTCTGTAGGGCCAGGCATATTCAGATTGAGCGAAAACTTTATGAGGGCTACATTTATGGAGCTGCGGATGCAGCTTTGTGGCCTGAATGTCCTAAGACTGCAGCTACTTACCTTTCTTAGCTCTTTACCATCACAAGGGCTGCTGAATGAAATCATCCTATAAACGATCGACCAGGATGATTGACAAGCCCTGCTCTCGTGCAATTGGTTGCGCAGAAGCAAGAGGTGTAGCTGTATAAGTAATTGCTTGTGCTATGATGCCCGATGCCTGCACACAATGCTGGGCAAACTTGATAATTGAGGGCCTTATTGTTTATATTACTGTTGATTCACTTACCTTCTTCTTTCTCCATTCTCATAAACCTGTTTATTTTCTCTTTTATTTATTATCCATTAATTACTAACTTTTTTCTGCAGTTTTCACATACATGTTGCCATATATTTTGCACATATATTACAATGCATCTACATTTACATCATTACCTTCATGACCTTTTTACCCCCACTTATCACAAATTACAGCTAGAAAATCTGAGTCTTCAGGAGCTCATATTGCTGACCCTCCTTAAACAGAATAATAGACACGTGCATGGGAGAAAAATTTGGTTTGGCCAAATCTTTCAGTCCAAACATTCAGAAATATTAGTTTTCTGAATATTTGACTGCCGTGCTATTCGGCATTAGTTTCATTTTAAATTAAAAAGACAGTCTACACCAGAATTTGTATTGTTTTAAAAAATAGATAATTCCTTATTACCCAATTCCTGCATAACCAACACACTTATATTAATATGCTTTTTACCTCTGTGATTACCTTGTATCTAAGCCTCTGCAGACTGTCCCCTTATTTCAGTTCTTTTGACAGACTTGCATTTTAGCCAATCAGTGCTGACTCCTAGGTAACTCCACGTGCGTGAGCTCAATGTTATCTATATGACACATATGAACTAACACCCTCTAGTGGTGAAAAACTGTCAAAATGTTTTAAGAAAATAGGTGGCCTTCAGGTTCTAAGAAATTAGTACAAGAACCTCCTAAATTTAGCTTTCAACTAAGAATACCAAGAGAACAAAGCAAAATTGGTGATAAAAGTAAATTGTAAAATTACATGCCCTATCTGAATCATGAAAGTTTATTTTGGACTAGACTGTTCTTTAAACAAATACTGAAAATTATAGAGTTATAAACTTACCTATAGCATAGTTGCCAACAGTCCCTAATTTCCAGGGACAGTCCCTGGATTTTGTTGTATGTCCCTGGAGTTTTTTTGTCCCTGGAAATGTCCCTGAAAATCTCCTTTGCACAACATTTGTTGTTTGCATATATATACACACACACATACACATATACAGATAGATAGATGATAAATAGATATAGTGTATTATTTAAATATAATTCATTCCTAATGGAATATTGTTATTATTATTGAATGGGTTCACATATTATTGGTCTTTCTAATTTTGATGCTGTGTTGTAAAAATAACCATATGCCCAGAATGTGTTCCAGAGACTGGGTAGGTGTAAGAGCTTGGTGCTGTAATCTGTATAATAAACTATGGATAAGTCTAAATTATACTATTACTTTCAAATGGGTGTGTTTTGATTGCAGAACTGAGTGGGCGGAGCAGTTGAACAGTAGGTCGTCAATACTCCAGTAACCCGCTTGCTTGCTCTGCTGCAAAGTGTCCCTGAAATTTTTTTTGAAATGTTGGCAACTATGCTATAGCACACTGGAGATCTTAGCATGCTCTTAAACTCCTATTTGTGCGTCCCATTGCTCTGTCAAGAGGTGATAGGATTAGCGCGGCTCTCCAGCATGCTATAGGTAAGTATTTTTAACCCCTAAGGTAATTTAAAGGAAAAAAATGAATACTGACAATTTTTTCATTTGTTCAGATATTGAAAACAAAACTAATATCAGTGTTTCGTTAACGGATGTATACAGAATAGTGCACAATATGTTTAAATGAAAATGGAAAAAGCACAAAGCAAACAAGTCTGATTGGTCTAGCGCCCCCAGTGGCAACTATTTATAGTCTAAATGCTTGCACATCCATATCCCAATTTTACATAGATTACAAGAGGAGGGCAAAAATATTAGCTATGTTGAGTGCTAACACTGAAGAAGTTAAACAAATGGCGCTCCTATTCTTGTGCTACAAAGTCCAGTGGTAGACCAGCAATAGGGCAATTACCTCAATAGGTATGGTGCACGTTGGACGAGCTGGCAACCTCCAGCTGACAAAGTACAGCAAAGTGAATACTCCACAGCACCATATAAGCCTTATATATATATATATATATATATATATATATATATATATATATATATATATATATATATATATATATATCTTTTATTGAAGCATACAAACAGGCAGGTATGCAACACTCCCTTAATCATGCATACTGAACTATACACCTGTGTCCAATACCAGCGCTGCGGTGAGCTGGTTTTATGTGCTTGTGCACGATTTCCTCATAGACATCAATGGGGAGAGCCGGCTGAAAAAAAGCCTAACACCTGCAATAAAGCAGCGTAAAGCTCTGTAACGCAGCCCCATTGATTCCTATGGGAAACTAAATTTATGTTTACACCTAACACCCTAACATAAACCCCAAGTCTAAACACCCCTAATCTGCCACCCCGACATCACCGCCACCTATATTACACTTATTAACCCTAATCTGCCGCCCCGACATTGCCGCCACCTACATTACACTTATTAACCCCTAATCTGCTGCCCCCGACATCGCCGACACCTACATTACACTTATTAACCCCTTATCTGCCGCCCCCAACATCGCCGACACCTACATTACACTTATTAACCCCTAATCTGCCGCCCCCAACATCGCTGACACCTACATTACACTTATTAATCCCTAATCTGCCGCTCCCGACATCACAGACACCTACATTACACTTATTAACCCCTAATCTGCCGCCCCCGACATCGCCGACACCTACATTACACTTATTAACCCCTAATCTGACGCCCCCGACATCGCCGACACCTAGATTACACTTATTAACCCCTAATCTGCCGCCCCGACATCGCCGACACCTACATTACACTTATTAACCCCTAATCTGCCGCCCCCAATGTCGCCGCCATCCACCTATATTTATTAACCCCAATTCTTGTGCTACAAAGTCCAGTGGTAGACCAGCAATAGGGCAATTACCTCAATAGGTATGGTGCACGTTGGACGAGCTGGCGACCTCCAGCTGACAAAGTACAGCAAAGTGAATACTCCACAGCACCATATAATCCTTATATATATATATATATATATATATATATCTTTTATTGAAGCATACAAACAGGCAGGTATGCAACGTTTCGGAATCACACTCCCTTAATCATGCATACTGAGCTATACACCTGTGTCTTATTTAAAAGTATAACCAATCAATCACAGACTTGGAATTATTAACACCTTCACATATCATTAACATTAACAGTGGTGATACTGCCATCTGCTGTTCACAATAAAATACTATTTTATAAAACTTAAAATAACACAGAAAATTGCTAGGTATCTGTGTACACAGTATGGTATTAGATAAGGTTTAAATTTGCATAATTCTTTATCAATATATGTCTATTCGCATAAGGAAACCAACAAGGTAAATAGGATATATTATTTACTATACATGGGTATGGCGAGATTGTATACCTAGAGGAAGACAGATAGGTCTAACTCTATTCAAACCTTTAGGATGCATAGTGTCCAATTTATGGATCCAAAACGCCTCTCTTTGTTTTAGGAGGTGCTCTCTACTCCCCCCTCCCCTAGGTATAGCTATCTGATCAATAATTTGCCATCTAAGTTGGTTTATTTGGTGACAACATTCTACAAAATGGCAATCTACAGGGGCTTGAGCATCTCCCTTTCTAATATTAGATTTATGTTGATCTAATCTTTCTCTCATCTTACATGTCATTTCCCTGATGTAAATTTTTGAACATGGGCAATTTATCATATAAACGACAAATGTAGATTCACACGAATAATATGAGTTTCATTTGGATTTATGTCTACTTATAGGGTGGACAAATTCTCCAATTGCTACAGCCTAGGCAAGGGTAACATCCTTTATTTTTTTCAGTGATGTATCTTTCTTTCCTGTTACATTTAGGGCCCAAGTCTGACTTTACTAAAATATCATTTAAATTTGCCATTATTAGAATTTTTTGTAATAATTCAATACCCTACATTCCTGAATAATATGCCAATGCTTTCTAATAATGCAAGACATTTTCTCACTATTATTAAACTGGTATACGAATATTAAAGGGATAGTAAATACCAAAATGCTATTGTTTAAAAAAATAGATAATCCCTTTATTTATCATAACCCAGTTTTGCATAACCAACACTGTTCTAGAAATATACTTTTTACCTCTGTAATTACCTTGTATCTAAGCCTCTGCTAACTGCCTCCTTATCTCAGATCTTTTGACAGACTTGCATTTCAGGCAATTAGTGCTGACTCAAATAGTCATAAATAACTTCACATGCATGTGCACAATGTTATAATATATAAAATAATTTCACTAATGCCCTCTAGCTGTGAAGAACTGTCAAATGCAATCAAATTAGAGGTGGCCTTCAAGGGCTTAGAAATTAGCATATGAGCCTACCTAGTATTAAGGTTCAACTAAGAATAACAAGAAAACAAAGCAAATTTGATGATAAAAGTAAATTAGAAAGTTGTTTAAAATTGTATGCCCTATCTGAATCATGAAAGTTTAATTTGGTCTTTACTATCCCTTTAATCTATACATGCTCACCTGTTTGGCTATATTCTTATCATCCCTTTCAGGGCATATTCTATACGTTTCCCGAACGATTAACTCCTTAGGGTATCCTCTTTCTAGGAACTTCTTCCCCATTTTGAAAAGTCTTGTTTCCTTCATGACATCTTTACTGACTATTCTATTTACTCTCATAACTGACTCCACGGGAGGGAATCTTTTAATCTTTGGTTATGGAAACTGTCATATCTAAGAAGGGTGTTACTTTTCTTTACAGTGGTTTTTTTTTTCACTTCTGACCCTTTCTTATGTATCTCAGTGTCCACAAATACCATACTTTCTTCAATGGGAACGAAAGTGAATTCTAGGCCATTAACCTCATGATTAAGTTCCTTGCTCTGGTATTACAAATTGAAAGTAAAAAGTTTGTGTGAGAGCGACACAGGCGAGCTAACATCTGGAAGTCAAATAGTGTAACAGAAAGCCTCAATGGGACCGAAGGTGCGTTAAGAAATACTTTAAATTCCTTTGTTCTTCATTTAGAAATACATTTTAGTTTTAAATATTTAAATATATATATATCTATATGGATATATATGTATATATTTTAAAATAAAAATAACTATCGGCGAGATTACGAGTTTTGCGGTAAGAGCTGCTCGGTACTAACTTAAGTTAAGTTATTGTCACCGTTCAACTCCCTACAGCGATGGTATTACAGGTTTACAAAAATCCGGCGTTAGCAGGCAATTTTGCAGCGTAAAGCAAAACTGAGCTCCATACCGCACTCCAATACCAGCGCTGCAGTGAGCTGGTTTTATGTGCTCGTGCACGATTTCCAGCATAGACATCAAAGGGGAGAGCCGGCTGAAAAAAAGCCTAACACCTGCAATAAAGCAGCGTAAAGCTCCGTAACGCAGCCCCATTGCTTCCTATGGGAAATTAAATTTATGTTTTCACCTAACACCCTAACATAAACCCCAAGTCTAAACACCCCTAATCTGCCGTCCCCGACATCGCCGCCACCTACATTACAATTATTAACCCCTAATCTGCCTCCCCTGACATCGCCGACACCTACATTACACTTATTAACCCCTAATCTGCCACCCCCAATGTCGCCGCCATCCACCTATATTTATTAACCCCTAATCTGCCGCCCCTAACATCGCCACCACCCACCTACACTTATTAACCCCTAATTTGCCGCCCCTAACATCGCCGCCACCTACCTACAGTTATTAACTCCTAATCTTCCGCCCCCAACTTCGCCTCCACTATACTAAAGTTATTAACCCCTAACCCTAACACCCACTAACTTTAATGCAATAAAAATAAATCTATATAAAATCTACTATTAATAACTAAATCATTCCTATTTAAAACTAAATACCTATAAAATAAACCCTAAGCTAGCTACAATATAACTAATAGTTACATTGTAGCTATCTTACGCCTAGATTTAGAGTTTTGCGGCCAAAGGGGTGTGTTAGCTACGCGTGTTTTTTTTCCCCGCACCTTTTAAACAACGCTGGTATTTAGAGTTCTCTGAAGGGCTGCGTTAGGCTCCAAAAAGGGAGCGTACAGGCATATTTACCGCCACTGCAACTCTCAATACCAGCATTGCTTACGGACGCGGCCAGCTTCAAAAACGTGCTCGTGCACAATTCCCCCATAGGAAACAATGGGGCAGTTTGAGCTGAAAAAAACCTAACACCTGCAAAAAAGCAGCGTTCAGCTCCTAACGCAGCCCCATTGTTTCCTATGGGGAAACACTTCCTAAGTCTGTACCTAACACCCTAACATGTACCCGAGTCTAAACACCCCTAGCCTTACACTTATTAACCCCTAATCTGCCGCCCCCGCTATCGCTGACCCCTGCATATTATTTTTAACCCCTAATCTGCTGCTCCGTACACCGCCGCAACCTACGTTATCCCTATGTACCCCTAATCTGCTGCCCCTAACACCGCTGACCCCTATATTATATTTATTAACCCCTAATCTGCCACCCCCAACTTCGCCGTCACCTACCTACAATTATTAACCCCTAATCTGCCGACCGGACCTCACCGCTACTCTAATAAATTTATTAACCCCTAAAGCTAAGTCTAACCCTAACACCCCCCTAAGTTAAATATAATTTTATTCTAACGAAATAAAATAATTCTTATTAAATAAATTAATCCTATTTAAAACTAAATACTTACCTGTAAAATAAACCCTAATATAGCTACAATATAAATAATAATTATATTGTAGCTATTCTAGTATTAATATTTATTTTACAGGCAACTTTGTATTTATTTTAACTAGGTACAATAGCTATTAAATAGTTAATAACTATTTAATAGCTACCTAGTTAAAATAATTTCAAAATTACCTGTAAAATAAATCCTAACCTAAGTTACAATTAAACCTAACACTACACTATCAATAAATTAATTAAATAAACTACCTACAATTATCTACAATTAAATCAACTAAACTAAATTACAAAAAAAACACTAAATTACAAAAAATAAAAAAAGATTACAAGAATTTTAAACTAATTACAACTACTCTAAGCCCCCTAAAAAAATAACAAAGCCCCCCAAAATAAAAAAATGCCCTATCCTATTCTAAAATAAAAAGTAAACAGCTCTTTTACCTTACCAGCCCTTAAAAGGGCCTTTTGCGGGGCATGCCCCAAAGAAAACAGCTCTTTTGCATTTAAATAAACATACAATACCCCCCCCAACATTACAACCCACCACCCACATACCCCTAATCTAACCCAAACCCACCTTAAAAAACCTAACACTAAGCCCCTGAAGATCTTCCTACCTTGTCTTCACCACGCCAGGTATCACCGATCCGTCCAGAAGAGGGTCCGAAGTCTTCATCCTATCCGGCAAGAAGAGGTCCAGAAGAGGCTCCAAAGTCTTCATCCTATCCGGCAAGAAGAGGAGATCCGGACCGGCAAACATCTTCATCCAAGCGGCATCTTCTATCTTCTTCCATCCGGCGCGGAGCGGGACCATCTTGAAGCAGCCGACGCGGATCCATCCTCTTCTAACGACGTCCTAAGTCCGAATGAAGGCTCCTTTAAATGACGTCATCCAAGATGATGTCATCCAATCAGCCAATCAGATTGATCTCGCATTCTATTGGCTGATCGGAACAGCCAATAGAATGCGAGCTCAATCTGATTGGCTGATTGGATCAGCCAATCCGATTGAACTTGAATCTGATTGGCTGATTCAATCAGCCAATCAGATTTTTCCTACCTTAATTTCGATTGGCTGATAGAATCCTATCAGCCAATCGGAATTCAAGGAACGCCATCTTGGATGACGTCATTTAAAGGAACCTTCATTCGGACTTAGGACGTCGTTAGAAGAGGATGGATCCGCGTCGGCTGCTTCAAGATGGTCCCGCTCCGCGCCGGATGGAAGAAGATAGAAGATGCCGCTTGGATGAAGATGTTTGCCGGTCCGGATCTCCTCTTCTTGCCGGATAGGATGAAGACTTCGGACCCTCTTCTGGACGGATCGGTGATACCCGGCGTGGTGAAGACAAGGTAGGAAGGGGGCTTAGTGTTAGTTTTTTTTTTCAGGGGCTTAGTGTTAGGTTTTTTAAAGGGGGTTTGGGTTAGATTAGGGGTATGTGGGTGGTGGGTTGTAATGTTGGGGGGTATTGTATGTTTATTTAAATGCAAAAGAGCTGTTTTCTTTGGGGCATGCCCCGCAAAAGGCCCTTTTAAGGGCTGGTAAGGTAAAAGAGCTGTTTACTTTTTATTTTAGAATAGGGTAGGGCATTTTTTTATTTTGGGGGGCTTTGTTATTTTTTTAGGGGGCTTAGAGTAGGTGTAATTAGTTTAAAATTCTTGTAATCTTTTTTTATTTTTTGTAATTTAGTGTTTTGTTTTTTTTGTAATTTAGTGTTTGTTTTTTATTTTTTATTTAGTTTAGTTGATTTAATTGTAGATAATTGTAGGTAGTTTATTTAATTAATTTATTGATAGTGTAGTGTTAGGTTTAATTGTAACTTAGGTTAGGATTTATTTTACAGGTAATATTGTAATTATTTTAACTAGGTAACTATTAAATAGTTATTAACTATTTAATAGCTATTTTACCTGGTTAAAATAAATACAAAGTTGCCTGTAAAATAAATATTAATCCTAAAATAGCTACAATATAATTATTATTTATATTGTAGCTATATTAGGGTTTATTTTACAGGTAAGTATTTAGCTTTAAATAGGAATAATTTATTTAATAAGATTTATTTTATTTCGTTAGATTAAAATTATATTTAATTTAGGGGGGTGTTAGGGTTAGGGTTAGACTTAGCTTTAGGGGTTAATACATTTATTAGAGTAGCGGCGAGGTCCGGTCGGCAGATTAGGGGTTAATACTTGAAGTTAGGTGTCGGCGATGTTAGGGAGGGCAGATTAGGGGTTAATACTATTTATTATAGGGTTTGCGAGGCGGGAGTGAGGCGGATTAGGGGTTAATACATTTATTATAGTAGCGGTGAGGTCCGGTCGGCAGATTAGGGGTTAATAATTGTAGGTAGGTAGCGGCGACATTGGGGGGGGGGGGCAGATTAGGGGGTAATAAATATTATGTAGGGGTCGGCGATGTTAGGGGAAGCAGATTAGGGGTACATAGGGATAATGTAGGTTGCGGCGGTGTGCGGTCGGCAGATTAGGAGTTAAAAAAAATTAATAGAGTGGCGGCGATGTGGGGGGGCCTCGGTTTAGGGGTGCATAGGTAGTTTATGGGTGTTAGTGTACTTTAGAGCACAGTAGTTAAGAGCTTTATGAACCGGCGTTAGCCCAGAAAGCTCTTAACTCCTGGCTTTTTTCTGCGGCTGGAGTCTTGTCGTTAGATTTCTAACACTCACTTCAGCCAAGACTCTAAATACCAGGGTTAGAAAGATCCCATTGAAAAGATAGGATACGCAATTGACGTAAGGGGATCTGTGGTATGGAAAAGTCGCGGCTGGAAAGTGAGCGTTAGACTCTTACCTACAAGACTCTAAATACCAGCAGTAGGACAAAACCAGCGTTAGGACCCCCTAACGCTGGTTTTGACGGCTAACGCAGAACTCTAAATCTAGGCGTATGGTTTTATTTTTATTTCACAGGCAAGTTTGTATTTATTTTAACTAGGTAGACTAGTTAGTAAATAGTTATTAACTATTTACTAACTACCTAGCTAAAATAATTACAAATTTACCTGTAAAATAAAACCTAACCTGAGTTACACTAACACCTAACCTTACACTACAATTAAATAAATTACATTAATTAAATACAATTAACTAATTTACAAAAAAACCACTAACTAACACAAAATAAAAAATAAATTATCAAATATTTAAACTAATTACACCTAATCTAATAGCCCTATCAAAATAAAAAAGCCCACCCAAAATAAACCCCCCTAGCCTAAAATAAACTGCCAATGGCCCTTAAAAGAGCCTTTTGCGGGGCATTGCCCCAAAGAAATCAGCTCTTTTACCTGTAAAAAAAAATACAAACAACCCCCCAACAGTAAAACCCACCACCCACACAACAAAGCCCCCCCAATAAAATCCTAACTAAAAAAACTAAGTCCCCATTGCCCTGAAAAGGGCATTTTGATTGGCATTGCCCTTAAAAGGGCATTTAGCTCTTTTTCCTTGCCCAAACCCTAAGCTAACACTAACCCCTGAAGATCCACTTACAGTTTTTGAAGACCGAACATCCATCCTCAAAAAAGCCGGGAGAAGTCTTCATCCAAGCAGCAAGAAGTCCTCAACGAAGCCGGGAGAAGTCTTCATCCAAGCGGCAAGAAGTGGTCCTCCAGACGTGCAGAAGACTTCATCCAGACGGCATCTTCTGTCTTCATCCATCTGGCGCGGAGCGGCTCCATCTTCAAGACATCCGGCGCAGAGCATCCTCTTCTTTCGATGGTCGCTGAAGAATGAAGGTTCCTTTAAATGACGTCATCCAAGATGGCCACAACAAAGCAATATCCCTTTAAAAAGCGCACTGACACTCCATATATCTAATCCAAAAATGTCACAGAGTCAGTTCACAACTATTCATAGACCTGCCGGTATAAAAAACTTACTAGTCACTCCTCGGCATCCAGGTCACAACTTGATAGCCGCTGGTCTCCTGCTTGATAGGGTACGTAGGCACTTCTGAGCTCCAAACTGCTGCACACTATTCAGTTAGTGTCTCACACTGAAATTTGCTCCGCCCGCTCTCCTACTAGTATCAAAGAAAACACTGTGCTGCAAACCGCAGGGGGGATTCCCAATCCACTTGTCAGGTATGAAGAAAAAACTTTTAAGCGAGTCAGCCTGGGATAATTCATAAGGGCTGGTAATTCCTGGTTGAAGATTAATGCAAACTGTATTGTAGTTAAATAATTGAGATATCTCTCACTATACTAGGCATTATAGGTTATACCTCTCACTTCAGTGGAAACATATTATATCAAGTGCTCAGATCCCAAACACACTAATTTGATTGTGTGTACTGGAGTGTCATTCACACAATTCCTTGCATACCACGCTTATTCAGCTTGTAATTCTTTATTGGTTCCCACACATTCATGCATTGTAATAAGAAACTCCTTATTCAGTTGTGATTGGTGCAACTTATTGTTTAAGAATTCCACATACCAGTTCTGAGCTCCTACAATTAATAACGTTTCGGAAGAGACCTAATCTATAACCGTCTCTCCACAAAGTTGTAATTCATATGGCTAAACATCCATTACAATAAATATATATAGCTTGCTAATGAGTAGCTGATTGCCTATAGGTTCAGTTGTTACTCTAAAAAAGTAAATTCACACATCGCTACTAGCCATCAGTTTTCCTAATTTATTGCTTGTTAGAGAACGGTCAATTCTGTCCGTTTGTACTGGAGTTTAGGACATCACTCGTGCCACCTGAAGTTACTGTTATCAACGCTTTCGCCGTCAGTATAAGCTGTTACCAGCTATCTGGTGTTTACTCAGAGTATCGAGTTAAATCACAGAGACCACAGGTCACTAACACGGCTAATGCCGCTAATACCTTTAATACCTTTGTATAGAATCTATTACCGCTATTTCCTACGGTTACCTTTAATACCTTTTAATACCATTAAGCTAAAGGGATAGTGTACGTGCCCGGTAGTGGCACTTGTAGCTGGTTTTGGTAATATAGTCCAAATATTTAGTATTAACGGACTGTGTCCTAAACTCCAGTACAAACGGACAGAATTGACCGTTCTCTAACAAGCAATAAATTAGGAAAACTGATGCCTAGTAGCGATGTGTGAATTTACTTTTTTAGAGTAACAACTGAACCTATAGGCAATCAGCTGCTCATTTGCAAGCTATATATATTTATTGTAATGGATGTTTAGCCATATGAATTACAACTTTGTGGAGAGACGGTTATAGATTAGGTCTCTTCCGAAACGTTATTAATTGTAGGAGCTCAGAACTGGTATGTGGAATTCTTAAACAATAAGTTGCACCAATCACAACTGATTAAGGAGTTTCTTATCACAATGCATGAATGTGTGGGAACCAATAAAGAATTACAAGCTGAATAAGCGTGGTATGCAAGGAATTGTGTGAATGACACTCCAGTACACACAATCAAATTAGTGTGTTTGGGATCTGAGCACCTGATATAATATGTTTCCACTGAAGTGAGAGGTATAACCTATAATGCCTAGTATAGTGAGAGATATCTCAATTATTTAACTACAATGCAGTTTGCATTAATCTTCAACCAGGAATTACCAGCCCTTATGAATTATACTGGGAGTATATTACAATTTGATTATGCATCAGATATCTGACCTATAAAGTTTGTGTCTTAGACACAATCAAGTTGAGTTTGAATACTATAGGTATATCTGTCTAGTCATATTTACCCAGTATAAAACCCTAGTTTTCAAGGAATAGTCTATCCCTTTAGCCCCCTGGTCTTTGTTTTTAAGTTGTTTGTCCCAAATGTTGTTCTGATGAGCGATGTTGCCAAAGGGGATCACTGATCATTAATACCCTTAATTCAGACATCACTAGGGAAATGTGTGTATGTGTGTGATATATGCCTGATACACAGGTAATTTTAACATGGTTATAATAAAGTTTCATATTTTAATATGTATATATTTCAAATAAACTCCACAATTTTCCTATATTGTTTAGTCTACCTAGTTATAATAAATACAAACTTACCTGTAAAATAAAAATAAAACCTAAGGTAGATACAATGTAACTTTTAGTTATATTGTAGCTAGTTTAGGGTTTATTTTATAGGTAAGTATTTAGTTTTAATTATGAATTATTTAGTTATTAATAGAAGGTTTTATTTAGATTTATTTTAATTACATTAAAGTTAGTGGGTGTTAGGGTTAGGAGTTAATAACTTTTGTATAGTTGCGGCGACGTTGGGGCGACAGATTAGGGGTTAATAACTGTAATGTAGGTTGCAGCGATGTTAGGGACATCAGATTAGGGGTTAATAATATTTAACTAGTGTTTGCGATGCGGGAGTGTGGCGGTTTAGTGGTTAATATGTTTATTATAGTGGTGGCGATATCCGGAGCGGCAGATTAGGGGTTAATAATTTTATTTTAGTGTTTGCGGTGTGGGAGGGCCTTGGTTTAGGGGTTAATAGGTAGTTTATGGGTGTTAGTGTACTTTTTAGCACTTTAGTTATGAGTTTTATGGTACAGCTTTGTAGCGTAAAACTCATAACTACTGACTTTTAGTTTACGGTATGGATCTTGACGGTATAGGCTGTACCGCTCACTTTTTGGCCTCCCAGGCAAACTCGTAATACCGACGCAAACGAAGTCCCATTAAAAAAGGACTTTTTGAAAGCCAAAAAAGTGTGCGGTGCAGCTAAACCTGCAAGACTCGTAATACCAGCGGTAGTGAAAAAGAGCCTTAACGCTGCTTTTTCACTCATATCGCAAAACTCGTAATCTTGCCGATTTTCTTCTAAGTGAAGAACAAAGGTATTTGTTTAACCCTTCGAGTGCTAATGACGGCTCTGAGCCGTCACAGAGTTTCCCACTCTGGTGCTAATGACGGCTCAGAGCCGTCACTAGCACTCTCCCATCTTGAGGGAGATCTGGGGGCTCCCACCCGCTCCTACCACGGCGATCGTGACTGTAAAGTGACAGGCATCGCCGGGGCTTCCCGTTTTGTGTGGTGACGTCACGCGCAATAACGTGATGATGTCACCGCGCAACTTTATTTATACTTAACAATGTTAAGTATAGGAGCAGGGGGCATGCTGCTTAGAAGCCTGTATCTCAGGCATCTAAGCAGCTACAGACCCCCAAGACCCACCACTGGAAAGGTAATCGCCTAACATTTCCAACAGTGTAAAGTAAAAAAAAATTGTTCAAAAAATAAAAACACCTTAAAAAAATCTTAGCACCCAGGTGGGAAAGTGCTTAGCACTCAAAGGGTTAAAAGGGATATGGTATATGTCAAGGTGTATATATATTCCAGGTCATCTTCCCTGATGAGTCCAATTTTCAGCTTTATCTCACGGTTAGATGGAGATCTGGAGAGGCCTACAAGCCACAGTGTATCTCACCCACTGTGAAATTTGGTAGAGGATCGTGATGATCTGAAGGTGCTTCAGCAAGGCTGGAATAGGGCAGATTTATCTTTGTGAAGGACGCATGAATCTTGGAAGAAAACTTGTTTCCTTCTGCTGTGACATTTGCCTGTGACACTTGTCCTCACTGTGATTGAATTGGGAAGGCTGTGTAGCTGCAACCTGCAGCAACAAAGAATGATGTTTATATTATCATGCCAGTAACTTAATTCATCTGTGAACGTTAGTACTATGGACCAGAAAGGGAGGCTGCAGAACACAAAACTGCACCAGAAGGGGAGGCTGCAGAACACAAGGCTGCAGCAGAAAGGGAGGCTGCAGAACACAAGGCTGCACCAGAAAGGGAGGCTGCAGAACACAAGGCTGCACCAGAAAGGGAGGCTGCAGAACACAAGGCTGCACCAGAAAGGGAGGCTGCAGAACACAAGGCTGCACCAGAAAGGGAGGCTGCAGAACACAAGGCTGCACCAGAAAGGGAGGCTGCAGAACACAAGGCTGCACCAGACAGGGAGGCTGCAGAACACAGGGCAGCACCTGAAAGGGAGGTTGCAGAACACAAGGCTGCACCAGAAAGGGAGGCTACAGAACACAATGCTGCACCAGAAAGGGAGGCTACAGTACCCAAGATAGCACCAGAAAGGGACACTGCAGAACACACGGCTGCACCAGAAAGGGAGGCTGCAGAACACACGGCTGCACCAGACAGGGAGGCTGCAGAACACAGCACTGCACAAGAAAGGGAGGCTACAGAACACAATGCTGCACCAGAAAGGGAGGCTACAGTACCCAAGATAGCACCAGAAAGGGAGGCTGCAGAACACAGCTCTGCACAAGAAAGGGAGGCTACAGAACACACGGCTGCACCAGAAAGGGAGGCTACAGAGCACAGGTTTTTAAACAGGGCTGTTAAATAATTGGAGATAGGTATTACTATTGAAAACTACTAAGCAATAATCATTTACTTCAGGTTAAAAAAGCACAACATTTTAAAGTGGTAGTTTACTTTGTGCTCATGCACAACACATAACTCCCATTTAAATGTTGCGCATTGTAGTTTCTGTATTGCCTCTATGGGCCCGTGTTTCTGCTCTGATGAGGCGGACAGGAATCGCCACAATTCAACCCGATCGGGTTGATTGACACCTCCTTGCTGGCGGCCCATTGACCGCGAGTCTGCAGGGGGCGGGGTTGCACCAGCAGCTCTTGTGAGCTGATGGTGCAATGCTGAATACGGAGAGCGTATAGTCGGATCAGGTCCGACAGACACTTGATAATTCAGCCTCTAAGGCTTGTTTTTTTTATTATACAAACCATTTATGTTAAATTTTTGTTGTTTTAAGAAGAGGGATAGTTGGTAAGTTGCTTCAGTTTAATAAAATACACACTATTCTTTGAAATTCCTTTTACATACTTGCTAATTGTTATGCTTAGCTCACGTTACCAAATGGTTCTATTGTTGTTTACAAAGATCCCTGAGCTCAGCAGTTGCAGAAATAAAGGAATATAATACACTTTATTTTCTTCCTCAGTTCGCAGTGAGGACTCCGTAAAGCATTTTAAGATATTGAAGAACACCAAAGGAGAGTATCATCTGAGCAGCGTTTCCTCATTCCCAAACCTGATGAAACTTATTGAATATTTCTACACAAAAACTGTATGCCCAGGACTGACCCTTACATCCCCCTGTGTGAAGGTGAGACAAAGATATGGGGAACAATACATACAAATCAATACAAACATTTAGAGAAATGCTGTGCAGACAAACAATCAGTAAAGGAAAGGATAAGCTAAACGGAGAGACCTGGAGAGAGTGATGTTTTACAGACTCGTGGATAGGGTTCCCATTGGTAGATCTAATCTATGGAGGTGTTACAACAACTCAATCCTCGCTGCATTACTTCTAAAGGTGCCAAACTTAACAGAAAGGCCCTTTCTTGAATGTCCAGGTCAGTGGCCAGTTTAATGATTACTAATATACAGGCATGCAAACAGGTGATTCTATGAGGCAGAATGGTGCTCTGCTAAGAATTACAAAGGGTTATGCACCTAGAGTAAAGTGATGATCTGCAAGAATGCAAACATGGATGTAATCATATTTTCTCATAGGATTACTAGAACTATCTTACCGTAGTGCTTTTGCAGAGTGGCATCTTTTGAGGCTCCCAGTTGACAGCATACTACTGTGTAGCCAGTCAGCACTTCCCTCAGTGCATATTACATATTGTAATCTTTGTGCAGTAATGTAACATAAGGCAAGAGCTTAAACCTCTATCATTAGCCATCTTGCGCTATGCACTTACCTACTGGCTTGCCCACTTACTGACACCGGCCAGCCTACATTCTCTCCCGCACCAACACTATGATAGCCTGATATTATGATAGCTGCTCCCTGTAAGTGCTATATACTGCCCTG
Source organism: Bombina bombina (assembly GCF_027579735.1). Classification (NCBI taxonomy): domain Eukaryota; kingdom Metazoa; phylum Chordata; class Amphibia; order Anura; family Bombinatoridae; genus Bombina; species Bombina bombina. The sequence goes on along the minus strand of NC_069499.1, from coordinate 987,267,801 downwards.
AAAAGCAGGCCTGTAAGTTGTTAATACTTACATTCACTTGTTTTAAAGGAATTGTGTGTCTGTTTCTGTACAACAAAAACAGAATTTATGCTTACCTGATAAATTACTTTCTCCAACGGTGTGTCTGGTCCACGGCGTCATCCATTACTTGCGGGAAATGTTCTCCCCCACAGGGAAAGGCAAGGAGAGCACACAGCAAGAGCAGTCCATATAGCTCCCCCTCTGGCTCCGCCCCCCAGTCATTCGACCGACGGTTAGGAGAAAAAGGAGAAACTATAGGGTGCCGTGGTGACTGTAGTGTATAAAGAAAAAAAATTTCAACCTGATTAAAAAAAAAAACCAGGGCGGGCCGTGGACCGGACACACCGTTGGAGAAAGTAATTTATCAGGTAAGCATAAATTCTGTTTTCTCCAACATTGGTGTGTCCGGTCCACGGCGTCATCCATTACTTGTGGGAACCAATACCAAAGCTTTAGGACACGGATGAAGGGAGGGAGCAAATCAGGTTACCTAAACAGAAGGCACCACGGCTTGTAAAACCTTTCTCCCAAAAACAGCCTCCGAAGAAGCAAAAATATCAAATTTGTAGAATTTGGCAAAAGTGTGCAGAGAAGACCAAGTCGCTGCCTTACATATCTGGTCAACAGAAGCCTCGTTCTTATAGGCCCATGTGGAAGCCACAGCCCTAGTAGAGTGAGCTGTGATACGGTCAGGAGGCTGCCGTCCGGCAGTCTCATAAGCCAAGCGGATAATGCTTTTCAGCCAGAAAGAGAGAGAGGTAGCAGTAGCTTTTTGACCTCTCCTCTTACCAGAGTAAACGACAAACAAGGATGAGGTTTGTCTAAAATCTTTTGTTGCTTCTAAATAGAACTTTAAAGCACGAACAACATCTAAATTGTGTAATAAACGTTCCTTCTTTGAAACTGGATTCGGACACAAAGAAGGAACAACTATTTCCTGGTTGATGTTCTCGTTGGAAACAACTTTTGGAAGAAAACCAGGCTTAGTACGCAAAACAACCTTATCTGAATGGAACACCAGATAGGGTGGATCACACTGCAAAGCAGATAATTCAGAAACTCTTCTAGCAGAAGAAATAGCAACCAAAAACAGAACTTTCCCAGATAGTAACTTAATATCTATGGAATGTAAAGGTTCAAACGGAACCCCTTGAAGAACTGAAAGAACTAAATTTAGACTCCAAGGAGGAGTCATGGGTCTGTAAACAGGCTTGATTCTAACCAAAGCCTGAACAAAAGCTTGTACATCTGGCAAAGCTGCCAGTCGTTTGTGCAACAAGACGGATAATGCAGAAATCTGTCCTTTTAGAGAACTAGCTGACAATCCTTTATCCAAACCCTCTTGGAGAAAGGAGAGAATCTTTGGAATTTTAACCCCTTAATGACCGGACCATTTTTCAGTTTTCTTACCCTTAATGACAATGGCTATTTTTACATTTCTGCAGTGTTTGTGTTTAGCTGTAATTTTCCTCTTACTCATTTACTGTACCCACACATATTATATACCGTTTTTCTCGCCATTAAATGGACTTTCTAAAGATACCATTTTTTTCATCACATCTTATAATTTAATATAAAAAATATATAAAATATGAGGAAAAAATGGAAAAAAACACACTTTTTCTAACTTTGACCTCCAAAATATGTTACACATCTACAACCACCAAAAAACACCCATGCTAAATAGTTTCTAAATTTTGTCCTGAGTTTAGAAATACCCAATGGTTACATGTTGTTTGCTTTTTTTGCAAGTTATAGGGCAATAAGTACAAGTAGAACTTTGCTATTTCTAAACCACTTTTTTTCAAAATTAGCGCTAGTTACATTGGAACACTGATATCTGTCCGGAATCCCTGAATATCCCTTGACATGTATATATTTTTTTTTAGAAGACAACCCAAAGTATTGATCTAGGCCCATTTTGCTATATTTCATGCCACCATTTCACTGCCAAATGCGAGCAAATAAAAAAAATTGTTCACTTTTTCACAAATTTTGTCACAAACTTTAGGTTTCTCACTGAAATTATTTACAAACAGTTTGTGCAATTATGGCACAAATGGTTGTAAATGCTTCTCTGGGATCCCCTTTGTTCAGAAATAGCAGACATATATGGCTTTGGCGTTGCTTTTTGGTAATTAGAAGGCCGCTAAATGCAGCTGCGCACCACACGTGTATTATGCCCAGCAGTGAAGGGGTTAATTAGGGATCTTGTAGGGACCTTGAAGGGTTAATTTTAGCTTTAGTGTAGTGTAGTAGACAACCCAAAGTATTGATCTAGGCCCATTTTGGTATATTTCATGCCACCATTTCACCGCCAAATGCGAGCAAATAAAAAAAAAAGTGACATTTTTCACAATTTTAGGTTTCTCACTTAAATTATTTACAAACAGCTTGTGCAATTATGGCACAAATGGTTGTAAATGCTTCTCTGGGATCTCCTTTGTTCATAAATAGCAGACATATATGGCTTTGGCGTTGCTTTTTGGCAATTAGGAGGCCGCTAAATGCTGCTGCGCACCACACTTGTATTAAGCCCAGCAGTGAAGGGGTTAATTAGGTAGCTTGTAGAGAGCTTGCAGGGTTAATTTTAGCTTTAGTGTAGAGATCAACCTCCCACCTGACACATCCCACCCCCTGATCCCTCCCAGACAGCTCTCTTCCCTCCCCCACCCCACAATTGTCCCCGCCATCTTAAGTACTGGCAGAAAGTCTGCCAGTACTAAAATAAAAGGTGTTTTTTTTTTGTTTTTGTTTTTTTTAAATTATTCAGCTGTGATGGACCCCTGCCTTAACCCCCAACCTCCCTGATCCCCCCCAAACACCTCTCTAACCCTCCCCACCTACCTAATTGCCACCATCTTGGGTACTGGCAGCTGTCTGCCAGTACCCAGTTTTCCCCCCCAAAAAAAGTGTTTTGTTTTGTGACATGTTTTATTTTTTCTGTAGTGTAGCTGCCCCAACCACCCCCTCCCACCCCCCCCAGATCCAGATCCTGATCAAGTGTAGCTGCCCCAACCACCCCCCCCCCCCACCCCCCCCAGATCCAGATCCAGATCCAGATCCTTACCTAAATTCATTGGTGGCAGTGCCAGTGATTGCTGCGTGCGCGCGCGCACACACACGCGCGCGCGCGCGCGCGTGCACGCAGCCCCCGCACGCTCCCGGCATCCGGCGTGCACAATACACTTGAAGGAACCGGATGCCGGGTAGCGATGGGCCGCCCACCCTCCTCCCTGTAAGCTCCCACCAACGAACGGCCGCATCGCTACCGGTGCAGAGAGGGCCACAGAGTGGCTCTCTCTGCATCGGATGCTTTCTAAAGGGTATTGCAGGATGCCTCAATATCGAGGCATCACTGCAATACCCTGAGAGCTGCTGGAAGCGATTGCGATCGCTTCCAGCACTCTCTTAGACAAGTGACGTACCAGGTACGTCCATTGTCACTAACTGCAAGTTTTTGCAGGACGTACCTGGTACGTCACTTGTCATTAAGGGGTTAATCTTACTCCAGGAGAATCCTTTGGATTCACACCAACAGATATATTTTTTCCATATTTTATGGTAAATCCTTCTAGTCACAGGTTTTCTGGCTTGGACCAGAGTATCAATCACAGAATTTGAAAACCCACGCTTGGATAAAATCAAGCGTTCAATTTCCAAGCAGTCAGCTGCAGAGAAACTAGATTGGGATGTTCGAATGGACCTTGTACTAGAAGGTCCTGTCTCAAAGGTAGCTTCCATGGTGGAGCCGATGACATATTCACCAGGTCTGCATACCAAGTCCTGCGTGGCCACGCAGGAGCTATCAGAATCACCGAGGCCTTCTCCTGTTTGATCCTGGCTATGAGCCTGGGGAGGAGAGGAAACGGTGGAAACACATATGCTAGGTTGAACGACCAAGGCGCCACTAATGCATCCACTAGAGTCGCCTTGGGATCCCTGGATCTGGACCCGTAGCAAGGAATCTTGAAGTTCTGACGGGACGCCATTAGATCCATGTCTGGAATGCCCCATAATTGGGTTAACTGAGCAAAGACCTCCGGATGGAGTTCCCACTCCCCCGGATGGAAAGTCTGACGACTCAAATAGTCCGCCTCCCAGTTGTCTACTCCTGGGATGTGAATAGCAGATAGATGGCAGGAGTGATTCTCTGCCCATTGGATTATCTTGGTTACTTCCTTCATCGCTAGGGAACTCTTTGTTCCCCCCTGATGATTGATGTACGCAACAGTCGTTATGTTGTCCGACTGAAATCTTATGAACCTGGCTTCCGCTAGCTGAGGCCAAGCCAGGAGCGCATTGAATATAGCTCTTAGTTCCAAAATGTTTATCGGGAGAAGCGACTCTTCCCGCGACCATAGGCCCTGAGCTTTCAGAGAGTCCCAGACCGCGCCCCACCCCAAGAGGCTGGCGTCAGTCGTGACGATGACCCACTCCGGTCTGCGGAAACTCATTCCCTGAGACAGGTGATCCTGGGTCAACCACCAGAGAAGTGAGTCCCTGGTTACCTGGTCTACTTGAATTTGGGGAGACAAGTCTGTATAGTCCCCATTCCACTGATTGAGCATGCACAGCTGTAATGGTCTTAGATGAATTCGAGCAAAAGGAACCACATCCATTGCTGAGACCATTAGTCCTATTACTTCCATGCATTGAGCTATGGAGGGTTGAGGAATAGAGTGAAGAACTCGACAAGCTTTTAGAAGCTTTGTCTTTCTGACGTCTGTGAGAAAGATCTTCATTTCCACAGAATCTATTATTGTTCCCAGAAAAGGAACCCTTGTGGACGGTGACAGTGAACTTTTTTCTATGTTCACTTTCCACCCGTGAGATCTGAGAAAAGCCAACACAATGTCTGTATGAGCCCTCGCTTTGGAAAGAGACGACGCTTGGATTAGGATGTCGTCTTGATAAGGTGCTACAGCGATGCCCCTCGGTCTTTGGACCGCTAGAAGGGACCCTAGCACCTTTGTGAAAATTCTGGGAGCGGTGGCTAAACCGAATGGAAGAGCCACAAACTGGTAATGTTTGTCCAGAAAGGCGAACCTCAGGAACTGATGATGAGATTTGTGGATTGGGATATGCAGATACGCATCCTTCAGATCCACGGTAGTCAAAAATTGACCCTGCTGGATTGTTGGTAAGATTGTCCGAATGGTTTCCATCTTGAAGGATGGAACTCTGAGGAACTTGTTTAATATCTTTAAATCCAGAATTGGCCTGAAAGTTCCCTCTTTTTTGGGAACCACAAACAGGTTTGAGTAAAACCCTAGACCTTGTTTCCCGGAGGGGACTGGGTTTATCACTCCCATCTTTGATAGGTCTCTTACACAATGTAAGAATGCCTGTTTCTTTATCTGGTCTGAAGATAAGCGAGACAGGTGGAACCTTCCCTTTGGAGGAAGTCCCTTGAATTCTAACAGGTATCCCTTGGAAACTATCTCTAGTGCCCAGGGATCCAGAACATCTCTTGCCCAAGCCTGAGCGAAGAGAGATAGTCTGCCCCCTACCAGATCCGGTCCCGGATCGGGGGCTACCCCTTCATGCTGTCTTGGTAGCAGCAGCAGGTTTCTTGGTTTGTTTACCCTTGTTCCAGCCTTGCATGGGCTTCCAAGCGGGTTTGGGCTGGGCCGCGTTACCTTCTTGTCTAGCGGCAGTGGAGTTATTAGCCGGTCCGTTCCTGAAATTGCGAAAGGAATGAAAATTAGACTTGTTCTTAGCCTTAAAAGGCCTATCCTACCCTTACCCCCAGTGATGTCTGAAATAATTTCCTTCAATTCCGGCCCAAAAAGGGTCTTACCCTTGAAAGGAATATTCAGTAACTTAGTCTTGGACGACACGTCTGCCGACCAGGATTTTAGCCAAAGCGCCCTCCACGCTACTATAGCAAAACCTGAGTTTTTCGTCGCCAATTTCGTTATTTGAAAGGCGGCATCCAATATAAAGGAATTAGCTAACTTTAATGCGTGAATTCTGTCCATGACTTCTTCATAGGAAGTCTCTTTCTGGAGCTACCTTTCTAGTTCTTCGAACCAAAAGGACGCCGCTGAAGTGACAGTAATAACACACGTAGCTGGTTGAAGGATGAACCCTTGCTGAACAAAAATCTTTTTAAGCAATCCTTCCAATTTTTTATCCATAGGATCTTCGCTACCCTCTTAGGTATTGGAAAAGCGTCGTCGTGCACTGGGACCTCTAAAAATTTGTCCAATTTGCACAACTTCTCTGGTACTACCATGTAATCACAGTCATCCAGAGTAGCTAATACCTCCTTAAGCAAAGCGCGGAGATGTTCTAGCTTAAACTTAAATGCCACTAGATCAGGTTCTGCCTGTTGAGAAATTTTTCCTGAGTCTGAAATTTCACCCTCAGACAGCCCTTCCCTCACAGCCAATTCCGATTGATGTGAGGGTAAAATAGATAAGGCATCGTCAGCGTCTGATTGTTCATCCTTTTTATCTGTATTTAAAACTGAACAATCACGCTTTCTCTGAAAAACTGGCAGTTTGGATAAAAGATTTGCTATAGAATTATCCACTACTGCTGATAATTGTTGCATAGAAATAAGCACTGGCGCGCTAGGTGTCGCCTGCGCGGGCAAAGCTGGTGTAGACACAGAAGGAGAGGATGTAGAGCTATCCCCACTACCTTCATTAGATAAATCATCTTGGGCAACATTATGAAAAATAACAGAGCTGTCCTGATTTTGTTTGGACGCTATGGCGCAATTATCACAAACACTCGAAGGGGGAACCACATTTGTCTCTATACACACAGAACATAGGTTATCTGATGGAACAGACATGTTAAACAGATTTAGGCAGGCAAACAATGCAATAAAAACGATTTTAAACAAAAACGTTACTGTCTCTTTAAATAATAAAATGACACATTTATTTCTGAATGTTCAAAAAACTATGAAGGCAATATCCGATTTTTCTGAAATTTGGACCCCAGTGTCTTAATGCTTAGAAAGTATTGCACAGCAAATATGGAGACTCTAGCTCTTAAAACAAGCAAACCGGAGCTAATTGTTGGATTCAACCGTTTTTACACACCACAATCCCAGCTACAGCCTTGCTGCAGCTTTTTACCTTCCTTAGGGGTCACCATTCACAGAAAAAAGCCTTTTGGAGTCACTTTCTGAACCACAGGACCCTCTCACATGAATCTGCATGCACTGCCTTGAAATTCAACTGCACAGCTGAAGTGCCAAAATGAGGCTTCCTCCCTCAGCACACTAGAGTGAAGGGTCCTTCCTGACTAGATTTAGGTGTCTAAAGCAAGCCAGATCAATAAAAAACGTTCCCAAGTGTATGTGAGCTTATAAAATATTTCAAATGGTATAATATTGTAATAAAAACCAATCGATTTAGCCCCTAACAGTGTCTACCAGCATAAAAAACAAAAAGGGGAAGCCTGTTATCTTTTTTGCTGAGGTGAAAGAAAAATGGCTTACCGTTTCCCCTGAGGGGAAAAATGACTGTCATCTAGCATTAGCCTGTGTTGTTAGAAGGAGACTAGTCATACCTGAAGCAAATGAGTCTGCAAACTGTTACCCCCAACTGAAGTTCTCTTGTTTCAACAGTCCTGTGTGGTAACAGTAATGGATTTTAGTTACTTGTGCTAAAATCATAGCCCTCTTAAACAGAAATCTTTATCACTTTTCTGTTATAGAGTAAATAGTACAAGCCAGCACTATTTTAAAATAACAAACTCTTGATAGAAGAATAAAAAACTACAACTAACACCACAAACTCCTCGCCATCCCCGTGGTAGATGCTACTTGTTCAGAGCGGCAAGGAGAATGACTGGGGGGCTCTTGCTGTGTGCTCTCCTTGCCTTTCCCTGTGGGGGAGAACATTTCCCGCAAGTAATGGATGACGCCGTGGACCGGACACACCAATGTTGGAGAAATATGTGTCTTTGTATAAATATTTATGTAAGTGCAAAACGTGATTCTATACTGCTCGGGACTTGCAGAGCATTGCTGGTCCCAAACATAAAACAATGCTGATCCAATCAGCAGCGCTAGTTACATATCTGTGTCATGTGACTAGCGTCTACTCAGTACCAGCAGTGATCTGCGAGTCCCAAGCAGTATTTCTATTGTGTGTTTAACCTCTTTGCGGGGGTTAAGCACACAGTAGTCTGGGGTTGATAGTCTTAAAACTGCATGTTCTAATGGATTAGAGCGTGTCATTTATTGACTGTTATGGCCCTTTAACAGCATAAGAGCCACAAACCCGGACACTCACATGAACATACACATTAGAGCAGCACAGAGAGACAGGGAACTCTGTGTACTGCAGAAAAAAGAGAGGTGGAGGCCAAATAAAAATGTATTGTGGATGTGAGTCTATTAGTTAGAAATCAATCAGTGATGCACTACAGTTATTAATACTAGAACAGTGATGGGTACGCTCCAATTCTAGATCTAAAACCTAGAAAAGATGGTACAACTAAAAAAAAACATAATTTATGTAAGAACTTACCTGATAAATTCATTTCTTTCATATTGGCAAGAGTCCATGAGCTAGTGACATATGGGATATACAATCCTACCAGGAGGGGCAAAGTTTCCCAAACCTCAAAATGCCTATAAATACACCCCTCACCACACCCACAATTCAGTTTAACGAATAGCCAAGCAGTGGGGTGATAAAGAAAGGAGTAGAAAGCATCAACAAAGGAAATTTGGAAATAATTGTGCTTTATACAAAAAATCATAACCACCATAAAAAGGGTGGGCCTCATGGACTCTTGCCAATATGAAAGAAATTCATTTATCAGGTAAGTTCTTACATAAATTATGTTTTCTTTAATGTAATTGGCAAGAGTCCATGAGCTAGTGACATGGGATATCAATACCCAAGATGTGGAGTCTTCCAGTCAAGAGTCACTAGAGAGGGAGGGAATAAAAATAAAAACAGCCATATTCCGCTGAAAAAATTAATCCACAACCCAAAAAAATAAGTTTATTTTCATTTTTGAAAGAAAAAAACTTAAATCAAAAGCAGAAGAATCAAACTGAAACAGCTGCCTGAAGAACTTTTCTACCAAAAACTGCTTCCGAAGAAGCAAATACATCAAAACGGTAGAATTTAGTAAATGTATGCAAAGAGGACCAAGTTGCCGCTTTGCAAATCTGATCAACTGAAGCTTCATTCTTAAAAGCCCACGAAGTGGAGACTGATCTAGTAGAATGAGCTGTAATTCTCTGAGGCGGGGCCTGACCCGACTCCAAATAAGCTTGATGAATCAAAAGTTTCAACCAAGAAGCCAAGGAAATAGCAGAAGCCTTCTGACCTTCCCTAGGACCAGAAAATAAAACAAATAGACTGGAAGTCTTCCTGAAATCTTTAGTAGCTTCCACATAATATTTCAAAGCTCTTACCACATCCAAAGAATGTAAGGATCTCTCCAAAGAATTCTTAGGATTAGTACATAAGGAAGGGACAACAATTTCTCTACTAATGTTGTTAGAATTCACAACCTTAGGTAAAAATTGAAAAGAAGTCCGCAAAACTGCCTTATCCTGATGAAAAATCAGAAAAGGAGACTCACAAGAAAGAGCAGATAACTCAGAAACTCTTCTAGCAGAAGAGATGGCCAAAAGAAACAACACTTTCCAAGAAAGTAGTTTAATGTCTAAAGAATGCATAGGTTCAAATGGAGGAGCCTGTAAAGCCTTCAGAACCAAATTAAGACTCCAAGGAGGAGAAATTGACTTAATGACAGGCTTAATACGAATTAAAGCCTGTACAAAACAGTGTATATCAGGAAGTATAGCAATCTTTCTGTGAAATAAAACAGAAAGAGCAGAGATTTGTCCTTTCAAGGAACTTGCAGACAAACCCTTATCCAAACCATCCTGAAGGAACTGTAAAATTCTAGGAATTCTAAAAGAATGCCAGGAGAATTTATGAGAAGAACACCATGAAATGTAAGTCTTCCAAACTCTATAATAAATCTTTCTAGAGACGGATTTACGAGCTTGTAACATAGTATTAATCACTGAGTCAGAGAAACCTCTATGACTTAGAACTAAGCGTTCAATTTCCATACCTTCAAATTTAATGATTTGAGATCCTGATGGAAAAACGGACCTTGAGATAGTAGGTTCGGCCATAACGGAAGTGGCCAAGACGGGCAACTGGACATCTGAACCAGATCCGCATACCAAAACCTGTGTGGCCATGCTGGAGCCACCAGCAACACAAAAGACTGTTCCATGATGATTTTGGAGATCACTCTTGGAAGGAGAACTAGAGGCGGGAAGATGTAAGCAGGATGATAACACCAAGGAAGTGTCAGCGCATCCACTGCTTCCGCCTGAACATCCCTGGACCTGGACAGGTATCTGGGAAGTTTCTTGTTTAGATGAGAGGCCATGAGATCTATCTCTGGAAGCCCCCACATCTGAACAATCTGAGAAAACACATCTGGATGGAGAGACCACTCCCCTGGATGTAAAGTCTGGTGGCTGAGATAATCCGCCTCCCAATTGTCTACACCTGGGATATGCACTGCAGAGATTAGACAGGAGCTGGATTCCGCCCAAGCAAGTATCCGAGATACTTCTTTCATAGCTTGGGGATTGTGAGTCCCACCCTAATGATTGACATAAGCCACAGTTGTGATATTGTCTGTCTGAAAACAAATGAACGGTTCTCTCTTTAGCAGAGGCCAGAACTGAAGAGCCCTGAGAATTGCACGGAGTTCTAAAATATTTATTGGTAATCTCGCCTCTTGAGATTTCCAACCCCTTGTGCTGTCAGAGATCCCCAAACAGCTCCCCAACCTGAAAGACTCGCATCTGTTGAGATCACAGTCCAGGTTGGGCGAACAAAAGAAGCCCCTTGAACCAAACGATGGTGATCTATCCACCATGTCAGAGAGTGTCGTACATTGGGATTCAAGGATATTAATTGTGATATCTTTGTATAATCCCTGCACCATTGATTCAGCATGCAAAGCTGTAGAGGTCTCATGTGAAAACGATCAAAGGAGATTGCGTCCGATGCTGCAGTCATGAGACCTAAAACTTCCATGCACATAGCCACTGAAGGGAATGACTGAGACTGAAGGTGCCGGCATGCTGCGACCAATTTTAAACGTCTCTTGTCTGAAAGAGACAGAGTCATGGACACTGAATCTATCTGGAAGCCTAAAAAGGTGACCCTTGTCTGAGGAATCAAGAAACTTTTTGGTAAATTGATCCTCCAACCATGTTTCCGAAGAAACAACACTAGTTGATTCATGTGAGATTCTGCAGTATGTAAAGACTGAGCTAGTACCAAGATATCGTCCAAATAAGGAAACACCGCAATACCCTGTTCTCTGATTACAGATAGTAGGGCACCCAGAACCTTTGAAAAGATTCTTGGAGCTGTTGCTAGGCCAAATGGAAGAGCAACAAATTGGTAATGCTTGTCTAGAAAAGAGAATCTCAGAAACTGATAGTGTTCTGGATGAATCGGAATATGAAGGTATGCATCCTGCAAGTCTATTGTGGACTTATAATGTCCTTGCTGAACAAAAGGCAGAATAGTCCTTATAGTCACCATCTTGAAAGTTGGTACTCTTACATAACGATTCAAAATTTTCAGATCCAGAACTGGTCTGAATAAATTTTCTTTCTTTGGTACAATGAATAGGTTTGAATAAAACCCCAAACCTTGTTCCTGAGGAGGAACTGGCATGATTACCCCTGAAGACTCCAGGTCTGAAACACACTTCAGAAAAGCCTGAGCTTTTACTGGATTTACAGGGATACGTGAGAGAAAAAATCTTCTCTCAGGAGGTCTTACTTTGAATCCTATTCAATACCCTTGAGAGACAATGCTCTGAATCTAATGATTTTGGATAGATTTTATCCAAAAATCCTTGAAAAACCTTAATCTGCCCCCTACCAGCTGAGCTGGAATGAGGGCTGCACCTTCATGCGGACTTAGGGGCTGACTTTGGTTTCCTAAATGGCTTGGATTTATTTCAATTTGAGGAAGGCTTCCAATTGGAAGCAGATTCCTTGGGAGGAGGATTGAGTTTTTGTTCCTTATTCTGACGAAAGGAACGAAAACAGTTAGAAACCTTAGATTTACCCTTAGGTTTTTTGTCCTGAGGCAGAAAAACTCCTTTTCCTCCAGTGATAGTTGAAATAATAGAATCCAACTGAGAACCAAATAAATTATTACCTTGGAAAGAAAGAGATAGTAATCTAGATTTAGATGTCATATCAGCATTCCAAGATTTAAGCCACAAAGCTCTTCTAGCTAATACAGCTAAAGACATGGATCTAACATCAATTTTGATAATAACAAAAATGGCATCACAAATAAAATGATTAGCATGTTGCAGTAAGCGAATAATGCTACATATGTCAGAATCCAATTCTTGTTGCGCTAAATTCTCCAACCAAAAAGTTGAGGCAGCCGCAACATCAGCCAAAGAAATAGCAGGTCTGAGAAGATGACCTGAATATAAATAGGCCTTCCTTAGATAAGATTCAAGCTTCCTATCTAAAGGATCCTTAAAGGAAGTACTATCTTCCATAGGAATAGTGGTACGTTTAGCAAGAGTAGAAATAGCCCCATCAACTTTGGGGATTTTTTCCCAAAACTCTATAGATTTTGCTGGTAAAGGATACAATTTTTTAAACCTTGAAGAAGGAATAAAAGAAGTACCTGGCTTATTCTATTCCCTAGAAATCATATCAGAAATAGCCTCAGGAATAGGAAAAACCCCTGGAGAAACCACAGGAGGTTTAAAAACAGCATTTAAACGTTTATTAGACTGAACGTCAATAGGACTGGTTACCTCAATATCCAAAGTAATTAACACTTCTTTTAATAAAGAACGCATATAATCTATTTTAAATAAATAAGTAGATTTGTCAGTGTCAATGTCTGAGGAAGGATCTTCTGTCTCAGATAGATCCTCATCAGAAGAGGATAAATTATTATGTTTTTGGTCATTTGAAATTTTATCAGCTAAATTAGAAGTTTTAAAAGACCTTTTACGTTTATTAGAAGGTGGAAATGCAGACAAAGCCTTCAGAATAGAATCAGAAACAAATTCTTTAAAATTTACAGGTATATCATGCACATTAGAAGTTGAAGGAACTGCAACAGGCAATGTACTATTACTGATGGAAACACTATCTGCATGTAAAAGTTTATCATGACAACTATTACAAATGACATTCGGTGAAATAATTTCTACAATTTTACAACAAATGCACTTAGCTTTGGTAGAACCGATGTCAGGCAGCAATGTTCCAGCAGAAACTTCTGAGACAGGATCAGATTGGGACATCTTGCATAATGTAAGAGAAAAAACAACATATAAAGCAAAATTATCTATTATCTTATATGACAGTTTCAGGAATGGGAAAAAATGCAAAAGCATAGGCCTCTGATAGAGAAAAAAGCAAGAGGCAAACATCAATGGGGTATTGAAATAATGAAAAAGTTTGGCGCCAAGTATGACGCACAACGTAACGTAAACTTTTTTGGGAACGAAAAATAACCGGAAATGACACACTCGCGTCACTAATGACGCCGCCGTGTGAAAGGTCTCGGCGTCACGTATGATGCCGGAAATGACGAAGTTGCGTCATAAACGTATTTTTTCGCGCCAAAAATATTTTCACGCCAAGAATGACGCAATAAAGTTTAGCATTTGACGCACCCGCGGGCCTAATACCTGCAATAGCAAGAAGTAGTCAATTGAAAAAAGACTAAACCCCAGGTAAGAAATACATTTCTTAAAATGTTTATATTCCCCAAATATGAAACTGACAATCTGCAGAAGGAAATACATGAAAGTGACTCATGGCAAATATAAGTACAATACATATATTTAGAACTTTATATAAATGAATAAAGTGCCAAACCATAGCTGAGGTGTCTTAAGTAATAAAAAACATACTTACCAAAAGACACCCATCCACATATAGCAGATAGCCAAACCAGTACTGAAACAGTTATCAGTAGAGGTAATGGTAAATTGAGAGTATATCGTCGATCTGAAAAGGGAGGTAGGAGATGAATCTCTACGACCGATAACAGAGAACCTATGAAATAGACCCCCGTTAGGGAAATCATCGTATTCAAATAAGTGATACTCCCTTCACGTCCCTCTGACATTCGCTGTACTCTGAGAGGAATCGGGCTTCAACAATGCTGAGAAGCGCATATCAACGTAGAAATCTTAGCACAAACTTACTTCACCACCTCCATAGGAGGCAAAGTTTGTAAAACTGAATTGTGGGTGTGGTGAGGGGTGTATTTATAGGCATTTTGAGGTTTGGGAAACTTTGCCCCTCCTGGTAGGATTGTATATCCCATATGTCACTAGCTCATGGACTCTTGCCAATTACATGAAAGAAAATATAAAATATCTGTTATAAGAATTATATAAGACATCAAATTATTATTAATACAAAAAATTTTTTACAGTGTGCACACAATGGGCTACATTACGAGGGGAGCGCTAACTGTTGCACACGAGCGATAAGGGGATTATCGGAAGTAGTGCGGTATTACAAGTTGAAAGTAAACGCGTTTGCTGGAGCGCATTTGAATTTAACGTGTGTCAGGAAAGCTCAACCTCAGAACTCTGCTTATCTGCTTAACTGTTACGTTCGACTAAAAATTTGCACAAAACACATCAAAATTGCATTTAAAAGTACAGTTATACTCACAATAATACAGTCTAATAAAATGATTATTTTTTAAAACAAATTGCATAAAAACCACCCGCCGTGATAGTTAAAAAAAATAAATTTGCCTGAACTTTTAATTTCTACCTGGAGGTGTCACTGTTCTGTTCTATTTCAGTGTAAATATTTACTACGTTCCTTTCCTTTCAATCCCCCCCCCCCTTCCTGAACTCCAGTGCGGTACAGGCTATTAACACATTGCAGAAAAGGTAAGTCAGGGCTTAACAAATTTATTCTAGTAGTCTAGGAGCTAACCAATATACTTAGGAGCCAGATTTAGTTTCCTTCTCAATATAAGGAGAGTACACAACTTCATTCCTTACTGTTGGGAAATACTGAACCTGGCCACCAGGAGGAGGCAAAGACACCCCAGCCAAAGGCTTTAATACCTCTCCCACTTCCCCTATGCCCCAGTCATTCTTTGCCTTTCCTCACTGGATAATTGCGGAGTTGTTCCTCAGGAGGGGTATATGCCCTTCGATATGGAACTGGAGTCTTAAGTAGTCTTGTCAGCCTCTCAATGACAGCATTGACGAAAGTTAGAGTCTAGAGATGCAGGGAGAGTCTTCCTGCTAACCCATCCAGACTGTCTGCTAACAGCTCCTTAAGCAACCAGTGTTGACAAGTTTCACTGTCTGCTTTCTTCTGTTATGTGTGATCAGTCCACGGGTCATCATTACTTCTGGGATATTATCTGCTCCCCTACAGGAAGTGCAAGAGGATTCACCCAGCAGAGTTGCTATATAGCTCCTCCCCTCTACGTCACCTCCAGTCATTCTCTTGCACCCAAAGACTAGATAGGAGGTGTGAGAGGACTATGGTGATTATACTTAGTTTTTATAACTTCAATCAAAAGTTTGTTATTTTACAATAGCACCGGAGCGTGTTATTACTTCTCTGGCAGAGTTTGAAGAAGAATCTACCAGAGTTTTTCTTATGATTTTAACCGGAGTAGTTAAGATCATATTGCTGTTTCTCGGCCATCTGAGGGAGGTAAAAGCTTCAGATCAGGGGACAGCGGGCAGTTGAATCTGCATTGAGGTATGTAGCAGTTTTTATTTTCTGAATGGAATTGATGAGAAAATCCTGCCATACCGTTATAATGACATGTATGTATACTCTACACTTCAGTATTCTGGGGATGGTATTTCACCGGAATTACTCTGTAAAAGTACATTAAACCTTTTAATAGGTATTTAATTCATGTTAAACGTTTTTGCTGGAATGTAGAATCGTTTGCATTTCTGAGGTACTGAGTGAATAAATATTTGGGCATTATTTTTCCACTTGGCAGTTTGCTTGTTTTGATTATGACAGTTTCGTTTCTCTCTCACTGCTGTGTGTGAGGGGGAGGGGCCGTTTTTGGCGCTCTTTGCTACGCATCAAAAATTTCCAGTCAGTTACTCTTGTATTTTCTGCATGATCCGGTTCATCTCTAACAGAACTCAGGGGTCTTCAAACTTCTTTGAAGGGAGGTAGATTCTCTCAGCAGAGCTGTGAGACTTATGTAGTGACTGTGTTTTAAAACGTTGCTCTGTGATTTTTATGTTTAAAATTTAATTAGTGTTACTTTACTAATGGGAACAAACCTTTGCTAACAAGTGTGTTGTTTTTAAAGAGTGATGCTATAACTGTTTTTCAGTTCATTATTTCAACTGTCATTTAATCGTTTAGTGCTTCTTTGAGGCACAGTACGTTTTTTGTTAAATAAGATTGTAACCAAGTTGCATGTTTCTTGCTAGTGTGTTAAACATGTCTGATTCAGAGGAAGATACCTGTGTCATTTGTTCCAATGCCAAGGTGGAGCCCAATAGAAATTTATGTACTAACTGTATTGATGCTACTTTAAATAAAAGCCAATCTGTACAAATTGAACAAATTTCACCAAACAGCGAGGGGAGAGTTATGCCGTCTAACTCGCCTCACGTGTCAGTACCTGCGTCTCCCGCCCGGGAGGTGCGTGATATTATGGCGCCTAGTACATCTGGGCAGCCATTACAGATAACATTACAAGATATGGCTACTGTTATGACTGAAGTTTTGGCTAAGTTACCAGAACTAAGAGGCAAGCGTGATCACTCTGGGGTGAGAACAGAGTGCGCTGATAATTCTAGGGCCATGTCTGATACTGCGTCACAGCTTGCAGAGCATGAGGACGGAGAGCTTCATTCTGTAGGTGACGGTTCTGATCCAAGCAGATTGGATTCAGATATTTCAAATTTTAAATTTAAATTGGAAAACCTCCGTGTATTACTAGGGGAGGTCTTAGCGGCTCTTAACGATTGTAACACTGTTGCAATACCAGAGAAAATGTGTAGGTTGGATAAATACTTTGCGGTACCCGGCGAGTACTGACGTTTTTCCTATACCTAAGAGATTAACTGAAATTGTTACTAAGGAGTGGGATAGACCCGGTGTGCCGTTCTCACCCCCTCCAATATTTAGAAAGATGTTTCCAATAGACGCCACCACACGGGACTTATGGCAAACGGTCCCTAAGGTGGAGGGAGCAGTTTCTACTTTAGCTAAGCGCACCACTATCCCGGTGGAGGATAGCTGTGCTTTTTCAGATCCTATGGATAAAAAATT
This sequence comes from Bombina bombina, assembly GCF_027579735.1. Lineage (NCBI taxonomy): Eukaryota > Metazoa > Chordata > Amphibia > Anura > Bombinatoridae > Bombina > Bombina bombina. The sequence goes on along the minus strand of NC_069499.1, from coordinate 987,250,463 downwards.
AGAGGGTTACCTTAAGAAAATGTTTGTTCAACAAGGTTTTATATTGCAACCCCTTGCATGCATCGCGCCGATTACGGCTGCGGCAGCATTTTGGATTGAGTCTCTGGAAGAGAACCTTAGTTCCGCTACGCTGGACGACATTACGGACAGGCTTAGAGTCCTTAAACTAGCTAATTCATTCATTTCGGAGGCCGTAGTACATTTAACCAAACTTACGGCTAAGAATTCAGGATTCGCCATTCAGGCACGTAGGGCGCTGTGGCTAAAATCCTGGTCGGCTGATGTAACTTCTAAGTCCAAATTACTTAATATACCTTTCAAGGGGCAAACTTTATTTGGGCCCGGTTTGAAAGAAATTATCGCTGACATTACAGGAGGTAAGGGCCACGCTCTACCTCAAGACAAAGCCAAAGCTAAGGCTAGACAGTCTAATTTTCGTCCCTTTCGGAATTTCAAAGCAGGTGCAGCATCAACTTCCACTGCACCAAAACAGGAAGGAGCTGTTGCTCGTTACAGACAAGGCTGGAAACCTAACCAGTCCTGGAATAAGGGCAAGCAGGCCAGAAAACCTGCTGCTGCCCCTAAGACAGCATGAACCGAGGGCCCCCGATCCGGGACCGGATCTAGTGGGGGGCAGACTCTCTCTCTTCGCCCAGGCTTGGGCAAGAGATGTCCAGGATCCCTGGGCGCTAGAGATCATATCTCAGGGATACCTTCTAGACTTCAAATTATCTCCCCCAAGAGGGAGATTTCATCTGTCAAGGTTGTCAACAAACCAAATAAAGAAAGACGCGTTTCTACGCTGTGTACAAGATCTATTATTAATGGGAGTGATCCATCCGGTTCCGCGGTCGGAACAAGGACAAGGGTTTTACTCAAACCTGTTTGTGGTTCCCAAAAAAGAGGGAACTTTCAGGCCAATCTTGGATTTAAAGATCCTAAACAAATTCCTAAGAGTTCCATCGTTCAAAATGGAAACTATTCGGACAATCTTACCCATGATCCAAAAGGGTCAGTACATGACCACAGTGGATTTAAAGGATGCTTACCTTCACATACCGATTCACAAAGATCATTACCGGTATCTAAGGTTTGCCTTTTTAGACAGGCATTACCAGTTTGTAGCCCTTCCATTCGGATTGGCTACGGCTCCAAGAATCTTCACAAAGGTTCTGGGTGCCCTTCTAGCGGTTCTGAGACCGCGAGGAATTTCGGTAGCTCCGTACCTAGACGACATTCTGATACAAGCTTCAAGCTTTCAAACTGCCAAGTCTCATACAGAGTTAGTTCTGGCATTTCTAAGGTCGCATGGATGGAAAGTGAACGAAAAGAAGAGTTCTCTCTTGCCTCTCACAAGAGTTCCATTCTTGGGGACTCTTATAGATTCTGTAGAAATGAAGATTTATCTGACAGAAGACAGATTAACAAAGCTTCTAAATGTATGCCGTGTCCTTCATTCCATTCAACTCCCGTCAGTAGCTCAATGCATGGAGGTGATCGGCTTAATGGTAGCAGCAATGGACATAGTACCCTTTGCACGCCTACATCTCAGACCGCTGCAATTGTGCATGCTGAGTCAGTGGAATGGGGATTACTCAGATTTGTCCCCCACTCTGAATCTGGATCAAGAGACCAGAAACTCTCTTCTATGGTGGCTTTCTCGGCCACATCTGTCCAGGGGGATGCCGTTCAGCAGGCCGGACTGGACAATCGTAACAACAGACGCCAGCCTTCTAGGTTGGGGCGCTGTCTGGAATTCTCTGAAGGCTCAGGGACAATGGAGTCAGGAGGAAAGTCTCCTGCCAATAAACATTCTGGAATTGAGAGCAGTTCTCAATGCCCTTCTAGCTTGGCCCCAGTTAAAGACTCGGGGGTTCATCAGGTTTCAGTCGGACAACATCACGACTGTAGCTTACATCAACCATCAGGGAGGGACAAGAAGCTCCCTAGCAATGATAGAAGTATCAAAGATAATTCGCTGGGCAGAGTCTCACTCTTGCCACCTGTCAGCAATCCACATCCCGGGAGTGGAGAACTGGGAGGCGGATTTCTTGAGTCGCCAGACTCTTCATCCGGGGGAGTGGGAACTTCATCCGGAGGTCTTTACCCAAATACTTCGACGTTGGGGCAAACCAGAGATAGATCTCATGGCGTCTCGCCAGAACGCCAAACTTCCTCGCTACGGATCCAGATCCAGGGATCCGGGAGCGGTTCTGATAGATGCTTTGACAGCACCTTGGAACTTCAGGATGGCTTATGTGTTTCCACCCTTCCCGCTGCTTCCTCGATTGATTGCCAAAATCAAACAGGAGAGAGCATCAGTGATTCTAATAGCGCCTGCATGGCCGCGCAGGACTTGGTATGCAGATCTAGTGGACATGTCATCCTGTCCGCCTTGGTCTCTACCTCTAAGACAGGACCTTCTGATTCAGGGTCCATTCAAACATCAAAGTCTAACTTCTCTGAAGCTGACTGCTTGGAAATTGAACGCTTGATTTTATCAAAACGTGGTTTTTCTGAGTCGGTTATTGATACCCTGATACAGGCTAGGAAGCCTGTTACCAGAAAGATTTACCATAAAATATGGCGTAAATACCTATACTGGTGTGAATCCAAAGATTACTCCTGGAGTAAGGTTAGGATTCCTAGGATATTGTCTTTTCTACAAGAAGGTTTAGAAAAGGGTTTATCGGCTAGCTCATTAAAGGGACAGATCTCAGCTCTGTCCATCTTGTTACACAGGCGTCTGTCAGAAAATTCAGACATCCAGGCCTTTTGTCAGGCTTTAGCTAGGATCAAGCCTGTGTTTAAAACTGTTGCTCCGCCATGGAGTTTAAACTTAGTTCTTAACGTTTTACAGGGTGTTCCGTTTGAACCCCTTCATTCCATTGATATAAAATTGTTATCTTGGAAAGTTCTATTTTTAATGGCTATTTCCTCGGCTCGAAGAGTCTCTGAGTTATCAGCCCTACATTGTGATTCTCCTTATCTGATCTTTCACTCAGACAAGGTAGTTCTGCGTACTAAACCTGGGTTCTTACCTAAGGTTGTTTCTAACAGGAATATCAATCAAGAGATTGTTGTTCCATCCTTGTGTCCAAATCCTTCTTCAAAGAAGGAACGTCTTCTACACAATCTGGATGTAGTTCGTGCCCTCAAGTTCTACTTGCAGGCAACTAAAGATTTTCGCCAAACTTCTTCCCTGTTTGTCGTTTATTCTGGACAGAGGAGAGGTCAAAAAGCTTCTGCTACCTCTCTCTCTTTTTGGCTTCGTAGCATAATACGTTTAGCCTATGAGACTGCTGGACAGCAGCCTCCTGAAAGAATTACAGCTCATTCCACTAGAGCTGTGGCTTCCACTTGGGCCTTTAAGAATGAGGCCTCTGTTGAACAGATTTGCAAGGCTGCAACTTGGTCTTCGCTTCATACTTTTTCCAAATTTTACAAATTTGACACTTTTGCTTCTTCGGAGGCTATTTTTGGGAGAAAGGTTCTTCAGGCAGTGGTTCCTTCTGTATAATGAGCCTGCCTATCCCTCCCGTCATCCGTGTACTTTTGCTTTGGTATTGGTATCCCAGAAGTAATGATGACCCGTGGACTGATCACACATAACAGAAGAAAACATAATTTATGCTTACCTGATAAATTCCTTTCTTCTGTTGTGTGATCAGTCCACGGCCCGCCCTGTTTTTTAAGGCAGGTAAATATTTTTTAAATTATAATTCAGTCACCACTACACCCTTGGCTTCTCCTTTCTCGTTGGTCTTTGGTCGAATGACTGGAGGTGACGTAGAGGGGAGGAGCTATATAGCAACTCTGCTGGGTGAATCCTCTTGCACTTCCTGTAGGGGAGCAGATAATATCCCAGAAGTAATGATGACCCGTGGACTGATCACACAACAGAAGAAAGGAATTTATCAGGTAAGCATAAATTATGTTTTTTCTTCACTTAAGTCCATGTCAGGAGCAATGCTACAAGACTGTCACACTTGAAAGGCTGTGTTTCTGTTACACAGCATGGATTCTCGTAAAAGATTGTTTCACTTTTTATATATGTTGTAAACGCTGAAGACAGGGTCACAGTGTGGCTCCTTTTATCTTAATAGAATCATGGGTTAATATCTCATGATGGAGATTATTGAACAGTGGGGATTAATCAAATGTGATACTTTGATTTTATGCTGCTTTATGTGTGAGTTTTTTAGGCTCATAGACTGTTGTTATGCGGTAACGAAAATACAGGTGTTTACTTTCATTTTGAACGCTGCACAGCTTATAGCTTGGCACGCTTTTTCTCATAGCAGTGGCGGTCCTGCCTTGCACACCACGTGACCAGGTGTGGTCACACTTTCGTTTTCTCTTTCTTGACTGAGCTAGCTATCGGAGAAGACGTTTGTTTCTCTGTTTGCCTGGGTCTAGGAGGTGATGAGTGCCCCAGTCATTGGGAGTATAAAGGTGCCGTTTTGTGAGAAATAAAAAGTTAATTTATTCTGTGTCCTACTGTTGATAGCGCAAGCTATGGAGGATTCTGATATGCTTGAGGGTACTCCCTCTATTCCTAATAGTAATACCTGTCTATATTGTGAGGAGGCCTTGGTATGCCTGCCTTCTCAACTATGTTCCATATGCATCAACAAGGTTATTATGTCTAAGAAGGTTAACCCTTTTAGTACTACTGAGCCATCCACCTCTGAGGACTCGCCGTCCCGGTGCATACCCATCAGTCATCTCCATCATAACATGCAGCTTCCTGTAGCACATCTGATTCTCCATCTGGAGGAAGCCTTTTACCATCGGACTTTACCGCTTAGTTAAAGACGGCGGTGTCTGAGGCTCTTAGTGCTTTACCTCGTCCTGCTAAGCACAAGCGAAAGGTTAAACATAGCTCTCCGGTCCAGGGTACATCCAGTGATTTATTAGATTTGTCTGCCTTTCAAGTATCCAAGGATGGGTCACACTCTAAATCTACAGAGGGCGAACTTTCTGGATTGGAATCTGCTACCTCTAGGCCTCCGACTGCAGAGGAGCCAACCTTTAGATTTAAAATTGAACACTTACATTTTCTTCTAAAAGAGGTTCTGTCGACATTAGAGGTTCCAGAGGCATGTTGCCTGATGAACCTTTGATCCCTAAATTAGACAGAGTGTACGAGGACAGGGTAGCGCTGCTAACTTTCCTGTACCTGTAAAAATGGCGAACATTATTAAGAACAAGTGTGATAGAATTGGATCTTCCTTTTCCCCTTCATCTGCCTTTAAAAAATTATTCCCGATCCCAGACTCTCAGCTGGAGTAGTGGGGTTCTGTCCCTAAGGTGGATGGCGCTATCTCCATGCTAGCCAAGCGTACTACTATCCCTCTTGAGGATAGTTCGTCATTCAGAGAGCTGATGGATAAGAAGATGGAAGCTTTTCTCAGAAAAATGTCTCAACATACGGGATACTTATTTCAACTGGCAGTGTCTGTTGCCTTTTTTGCTGGAGCTGCGGCCTACTGGTGCGACTCCTTAGTGGATTTGATCGAGGTGGAGGGTCTCCTTGATGTTATCCAAGAAAGAATTAAAGCATTGAGAATTGCTAATTCTTTTATCTGTGATACAAACATGCAGATTATTCGCCTGAATGCTAAGATATCTGGTTTCTCAGTACAGACCCGTCGGGTGCTCTGGTTGAAGTCCTGGTCTGCGGACATGACTTCTAAGTCTAGACTACTTTCCCTCCCCTTTAAGGGAAATATTTTATTTGGTCCAGGCCTGGACTCCATTATCTCCACAGTTACAGGGGGCAAGGGTGCCTTCCTACTGCAGGATAAAAAGAACAAATCTAAGGGACAAGGATCTAATTTTCGTTACTTTAGTTCTGAAAAGTCCCAACATCAGCAGTCCTCCTCTAAGCCCGAGCAAACCAAGAGCATTTGGAAGTCGTCTCAATCCTGGAATAAATCCAAGCAGAGCAAGAAGCCTGCCGAGAACAAGTCGGAATGAAGGGGCTGTCCCCGATCCGGCGCTGGATCATGTAGGGGGGAAGACTGTCGCTGTTTTCAGACACTTGGTTCAGGGACGTGCAGGATCCATGGGTCCTGGAGGTCATAGCTCAGGGATACAAGATAGGTTTCAATCTCATTCACCCAAGGGCAGATTTCTCCTCTCAAGCGTGTCTTCCAGACCAGAAAAGAGGGAAGCCTTTCTGGGGTGCGTGCGGGATCTGTCCTCATTAGGGGTCATTGTCCCAGTTCCTATCACAGAAAGAGGTTTGGGATACTATTTAAACCTGTTCGTGGTCCCAAAGAAAGAGGGAACTTTTCACCCGATTCTGGACTTAAAGTGCTTAAACAAGTTTCTAAATGTCCCCTCGTTCAAGATGGAGACAAAAAGGTCCATCCTTCCTCTAGTTCAGGAAGGACAGTTCATCACCACTATAGATCTGAAGGATGCCTACTTTCACATTCTAATCCACAGGGATTACTTCCAGTTCCTAAGGTTTGCATTCATGAATCAGCACTTCCAGTTCATTGCACTTCCGTTTGGTCTAGCTACTGCTACATGAATCTTTGCAAAGATTCTAGGGGCTCTCCTGGCCGTCGCCAGAACCCAAGGTATAGCAGTAGCTCCCTACTTGGATGACATTCTGGTTTAAGCACCATCTTTTCGTCTAGCAAAGTACCATTCGGTATCTCTTCTCTCTCTTCTTATATGATATGCAACATGTGGGGGATGCCAGAGATAGATCTCATGGCATCTCGTCTCAATACCAAGCTACCCAGATATGGGTTGTGGTCCAGGGATGCTCAGGCGGAGGTAATAGATGCATTAGCAGTGCCTTGGAGGTTCAGTCTAATCTATCTTTTTCTGCCGTTACCACTCCTTCCTCGGGTAGTGGCCCGCATCAAGCAGGAGCAGGCGTCAGATTGCTCCATCATGGCTGGGAAGGACGTGGTTCGCAGATCTGGTGAGGATGTCATCTTCTCCTCCATGGAAGTTGCTTTGTCACAGGGATCTACTGTTCATCAAAATCTAGATTCTCTGAGGCTGACTGCGTGGAGATTGAAGCTTAGTCCTTGCCAAGAGAGGGTGAGAGTTATGGATACTCTCATTCAAGCTCATAAACCGGTTACTCGTCGCATCTATCATAAGGTGTGTAGAACCTACTTATTCTGGTGTGAAGAACGTGGATTTCCCTGGCTTAAAGTCAAGGTTGCCAGGATTCTATTGTTTCTCCAGAATGGTCTGTAGAAGGGTCTTTTGGCCAGTTCCCTGAGGGGACAGACTTCGGCCTTGTCTGTTTTACTGCACAAGAGGCTCCCTGAGCTTCCAGATGTTCAGTCTTTTGTTAAGGCTCTGATTAGGATCAGACCTATGTTCAGATATTCGGCTACTTCTTGGAGTCTGAATCTGGTTCTTAAGGTTTTGCAACGGGCTCCGTTTGAGCCTATGCATGAAATTGACATTAAGTTGTTGTCCTGGAAGGTTTTTCATCTACTGGCTATTGCTTCTGTGAGCAAAGTATCTAAGATTGCCGTCTTGCAATGTGAGCCTCCTTATCTGGTGTTCCATTCGGATAAGGCTGTCCTACGTACTAAGTTATGGTTTCCCCTAAGGTTGTATCAGACCGCAACATCAATCAAGAGATTGTGGTCCCTTCTTTGTGTCCTAATCCTTCTTACTTCACAATTTGGACGTGGTTCAGGACTTAAAGTTTTATCTTCAGGCTACTAAGGATTTTAGACAAACTTCTTCCTTGTTTGTTGTCTATTCTGGGAAGCGTAAGGGTCAGAAGGTCTCTTCGACTTCCTTATCTTTTTGGTTAAGGAGTCTTATCCGCTTAGCTTATGAGACAGCAGGACATAAACTTTCTGAGAGGATTACGGCTCATTCTACTAGAGCAGTGGCTTCCTCTTGTGCCTTTAAGAACGAGGCCTCTATGGATCAGATTTGTAAGGCGGCTACCTGGTCCTCCTTACACACTTTTTATAAATTTTACAAGTTTGATGTTTTTGCTTTAGCTGAAGCAGCCTTAGGGAGAAAGCTTTTGCAGGGTGTGGTGCCCTCAGATCTCTTTTTGTCCCTCCCATTATCACTCAGTGTCCTCTAGAGCTTGGGTATAAGTTTCCCAACAGTAAGGAATGAAGCTGTGGACTCTTCTTATATTAAGAAGGAAAACATAAATTATGCTTACCAGATAATTTCATTTCCTATAAGGAGAGTCCACAGCCCCCGCCCGTGTTCTCCGATAGGCGGCCCCTAAATTTATATTTTTCTTCTGGCACCTTTTATACCCTGATATTTCTCCTACTGTTCCTTGTTCCCTTGGCTGAATGAATGGGGATAGGGGAAGTGGGAGAGGTATTTAAGCCTTTGGCTGGGGTGTCTTTGCCTCCTCCCGGTGGCCAGGTTCAGTATTTCCCAACAGTAAGTAATGAAGCCGTGGACTCGCCTTATACAGAAGGAAATTAAATTATCTGGTAAGCATAATTTATGTTTTTTTAATTAATGTGTGTTAATATGTATATGTGTGTATGTATGCATAAATAATACAACACACTAAAAAGCGCCCCACACTCTACACCAATGCTCACAGTATTTGAACATCAAGTGTAACAATAAAAGGATATGTGTTTAGTGAATGACATCCAAAATTCCAAAGATTCTTTTCACAAATCACATAAATGGGTTGCTGCCACCACTGATACACGGTTCTAGAACCGGATAAACTACAGAAAAAGAAAAAGAACAGAAGCAGGGTACATCCCCTCTAAGTGTAATATGTACGTTTCAAACAGATTTTATTAGACAATACAATTTCACACTCACAAGATCCAACCTCTAACGTGTGAGGTATGTTTAAAGCACTGGGGAACAGCTCATGGGTCTCTCAAGGCAAATTAGCTGCAGCTCTCAAATACAGCTCACTCTGTCTGGAAATCCGGTTAAAGTGTCTCACTATAGTTATAGAGGTCTCCACTCACAGATTCCAGGGGCTCCTCAAATCCCGGTACCGTCCCCAAATAGATTAAAATGATCCATATAATTAAAACAAACAGTTGATTGTAAAACAAAGTTTCGTATAGCTACCACCACGCTCAAACCTCAAACAGCTGTTTCGCAAGTACAAAGCCGGCTGCTTGCGAGTGCTGAAGCAGATGATGTGACGACGTGATGCGGTGGGCATGGCCTTACGCATTTTGTAGGGATTCCCCCTACTTCGTCAGAGGCTGCCCACTAGAACCACCATTGCATCTTAAATAGAGATCCCTAAGACCGTCCTATCTTTGAAACTGCTCTGGGATATATCTGAAGCCATTTTTGTTAAGGGAAAATGTATAAACACATAAAGTTCATAATATCTTTGATCAAACTTTATATTGCACATTAAAAATCAATTACCCATAAATAAAATGAAATTCATATCGTATCATTTAGTCATTTAACGATAAGAATTTCATTTTATTTATGGGTAATTGATTTTTAATGTGCAATATAAAGTTTGATCAAAGATATTATGAACTTTATGTGTTTATACATTTTCCCTTAACAAAAATGGCTTCAGATATATCCCAGAGCAGTTTCAAAGATAGGACGGTCTTAGGAATCTCTATTTAAGATGCAATGGTGGTTCTAGTGGGCAGCCTCTGACGAAGTAGGGGGAATCCCTATGAAACGCGTAAGGGCACGCCCACCGCATCACGTCATCCGCTTCAGCACTCACAAGCAGCCGGCTTTGTACTTGCGAAACAGCTGTTTGAGGTTTGAGTGTGGTGGTAGCTATACGAAACTTTGTTTTACAATCAACTGCTTGTTTTAATTATATGGATCATTTTAATCTATTTGGGGACGGTACCGGGATTTGAGGAGCCCCTGGAATCTGTGAGTGGAGACCTCTATAACTATAGTGAGACACTTTAACCGGATTTCCAGACCAAGTGAGCTGTATTTGAGAGCTGCAGCTAATTTGCCTTGAGAGACCCATGAGCTGTTCCCCAGTGCTTTAAACATACCTCACACGTTTGAGGTTGGATCTTGTGAGTGTGAAATTGTATTGTCTAATAAAATCTGTTTGAAACGTACATATTACACTTAGAAGGGATGCGCCCTGCTTCTGTTCTTTTTCTTTTTTTGTGTATGTATGCATGTGTGTGTGTGTTAATATGTGCGTGTGTGTTAATATGAGTGTGTGTGTTAGTATGTGTATGTATGTGTTAATATGTGTGTATATATGTGTGTATATTTGCTTCTTAATACAGGGAGAGTCCACAGCTGCACTCATTACTTGTGGGAAATACTGAACCTGGCCACCAGGAGGAGGCAAAGACACCCCAGCCAAAGGCTTAAATACCTCCCCCACAGCTGTTTATCGCTCTATCAGATAGGACTTCTATGTGCTAATCTTTCTACTTGAGAGGAGAGCGAATCTGAGAGACAAATCCTTTTTCTCTTGTTTTTATATAAATTTCTGAATTCTTTTTATTAGTTGATATTTATAGACACACTGAAATATATTTGTAAGAACCAGAATATGAGTCAAACTATATAGTGTTTAAACTGTTGCAATACTCTTTACAAGGCAAAGCAAATTGTAACTTTTTAACTAGCCTTATTCACAATAGAATTTCATTCAATTAACACAATGAGATTCCAAGATATTTAGCTGCTAACATTCAAGCAATACAATTAGCTATTTAGCCACAATTTATCCTATATAATTCCAATTTAAAACATCAGAAATAGTATCTATTATCTATGCAAAAAACAATTGTCCTTTGATAATTTATCTAAGTTGAAATAAATTCTTAGTTACTTATAATTTAAACCAATTCTGAGTTATAAATCTATACTTGCAAAGATAAACCACTTAGCATTTATTATTAGTTTTACAATACATGGGCTATGAAGTACAATGTTAAAATATGATTGGTCCTTAAGTCTGCTACTTACAGCAACAATGGATGTTTGTTTAAATATTTAGCATACAAAGGGCAAGCTTTAAACTATCTAGGACTATGAACAGGAATCCAAAATATAAATATGCTCTTTAAATCTATCAGTTGTAATTTAACTGCAGCGACTATGCATATATTTTGTTTTAAATATTTATCTGTAATTAGCAACCTTTTATATACTTTATCAAAAATAAAAAAATCGATATCCAGTTTCCAATATTTCTCAACAGGTCCAATCTCACCTCAGAATACCAAAATTGGAGTGTTGTTGCATATGGAGAATAAAAAGTAGCTATTTGCTTATAATAACTGCAGCAGTTATTCATCCAGGGTTTCAGCAAAACAGTTTACCAGACAAAATTTAGCCAAAGTTAGCCAGCAGCAGCCTCCTTTTTCTCTCTATGCTTGGGGTTAAATCATGTGATATTACCCCACCCCTTTGTTTGTTCAGCACCATCATTGGTGAGATTGGAAACGCACAACGGAAGCTTGTCTCGGATTGGCCCTTCTAGCTTATCCCTTCTCATTGGATACTTGGGAGATCTTATTGGATTGGCCCTGGAAAATTTAATTTTTAACAGCCAAAGCCTTCTGGCTGTAATACTGGATTTTGGCCATTGGGGGGCAGCATGACAAACAAACAGCTATACAGTCCTAACATTCATCTCTGCTACATCTTAAATATCTCCCTATATAATGATCATTTAAACAATACTATAACATTGCATTATTCACTTACAATATTAATTATAGATGGGGTAGTATCATATCATTTTCCTGGTTACCCAATACCAAACATATTATGTTTTTAACATTATATTATATCAAAGTAATTTATACTGCTAACTGATTAGCTTAAAATCCATTTAAAATAGCATTTGGTTATTTCTTTTCTCCCTTTCATTCATATAAAAACCACAGCATATATCCTATTCAGTACTGCACTGCATCCCAACATGAATATAATATATTTCATATTTCTAATAAATCCTGAATGCATGAATCTTGTCTATGGTCTATATTCATAGGACATCTTGTTATTATATGTCTGAAAAATAAAGAGATACAGAGGTTATTATTCCGACACAGTTAAACATTTTAGACCGACTAAAATAGTCACCTATCAAGCTTAGCAAATACTCATGTAATATAGGAAAATTAGACAATCTCCCAAATTTCTATATTCATGTATAATATGTTGTCTGAATATATATATATATATATTCATTTGATTATCTTGACTACATGAAGATATTATTCCTTTTGCAAGATTTATTTATTATTTATTTTCTTTGTTACACAGAGACTTTAAATGCCAATTTGTCTGTTCTCTGTACATGGAAAACTCAAAAGGAGATAATTTACACATAGGTGATACAATAATTTCTTCTTTCCCTACGAATCTCATTAGGCCTCAAAGAAAGATTCCAGACATCTCGTCCCCATTCACTGTATGAGGTCATCTATCTGACAATCTGGCTCTCAGATGTTCTGTTAATCAAGAAAGGGAAACTTCATGTTTGATCCAAGATTTATGATATACAAAATAACATGGCCATTTCTTTTGAAACAATTTGTCTTTCTTTGAAATGACAATCTGAGATTAACTATGCCAACTGTCTTCTGATCAGTGAGAGAGGGGGTTTAATTTACATACAGTGACCTTTTGGATTTTTACAAATAAAGTGAATTATTTTATGTACATAGCCACATCACCATTAAATAAAAATAAGTATACCTGTGTATATCATCTAATAATATTTCAAATACCTTGACACCAGTGTCAGGATCTCCGCTGAGCCTGAGTTATTCAGGTGGTTTTTGGAGCTGACTCAGTCCGGGCATGTATCCAATCTGTATGGGCCTTCCTAACCTAAATGGAGTGACCTGCCTATCGCCTTTTCTCAGGCGTTTGATTCAGGATCTTATAGGATCCATGGGTACTAGAGGCTTCTAGTCCAGGGCAGTTTTCCTGCTCTTGATCCTTTCTTTCTGACAGGGAGAGTACCTAACGGAGTGTGAGGTTTGGGATGTTTTTCAAACCGCCTTTGCTTTTTGCGCCCCATAGAGGGAGTGAAATCCCGTCCTAGTTGGGACCTATGGTTCTTATAGTCGGCTCTTTATGTCTCCTCGTTCCAGAGGGGGACTATAGAGTACTCTCTACTTTTATTGTATGGGAGGAACAGTGTAAATCACTGTCGAGGATGGATATCATGCCCTTTCATTCCTCCCTGAGTTCCTGTTCCTCTGGACTGGCCCTTTGAGTACGTTGGTTTGTTCAGTCTCGCTACTGATTCTAAAATTTGTTAGGATCTGGGGTTTTCTTTTGCCAGTGACCAGAACACAGATCGAACGGTAGCTCCCCTTGTCTTGGTGATTCTGGTTTAATTACCGTCTTCTCATCTGATAAAGGTATCTTGGGGATTTCATCTGTCTTCATCTGTTTCCTGGATGCTAATTTAGTCTTCCTAGACAGGTAGACTTTTCTTGTTTTTTTTGTGAAGTTAAGAGTTAGCTTCATCAGATCGTGCCCTCCAGCCCTCCTTCGGACCATCGCTAGCTCTGTGTTGAGGGGTGATCATTGTCATGGGATCCAGATGGAACTCATTCCTTCTGCAAGGACTCATCTCTGATGAGGCTCGGTGCGGGCTGAGGCAGTGGAGTGGCACTGTCTAAATATGTCTAAGCATATTAACCTGGACTATGGGTGGAGTCAATAACTCTTCAGTGTACTTGTCAGGATCTCCCTGTTTCTGTGGGACATCTTCCTTTTTTCACCTGGGGCGGTTTTGACTTCGGTCACTTGTCCGTCAGGCAGGTGAGGGGGTAGATAAGGGGGCCTGGAAGATCAGGAGGTCTTTCCCTCCCTCCCATTCTTCCTTTTCCTTTGGATCTTCTGGCAGTCTTTCTGCTCTGACGTTTTATCGACTGGGTTCGTCCCAGTGTAAGGATTCTAGCCGGTCTTATTTTGCTGGCTTGAATCTCCTTCTGAGTTCGTGTCTCCCCAACTCTCAGGGTAGTATCTCGGTTTGGTAATGGGCAGAGGCCCACTGCTGCTCGCTGTCAGCGACCCTCTCTTCAGGGGTGATGATCCAGGTCGGATGTTATCAGTTTATCTGAATTATAACTGGTAGGGACGCCGAATGAGAATCTCTGGACATTCCGTCTCTACTCCAGTTTACCCATTATGGGTCATGGGGCTGCTTGGATTGTGGTTCCAGATCTAGGGTTTCACCTCAAGGAAGGTTCTTTGTGGGAGGGATATGCTGGATCAGGGTCTCTTTGCTTCCTCTGATCCTTTTTGCTGAGGTGGACTGCGAGAGATCGATTAGTTCTTAACCGCAGAGATTATTTTTTTCGTGGTTATGGTCCGCTCCTTAGGGCGCGGAATCTGGTCCCTTTTCATCTATGGTAGGTGTGGAGAACCCTTCGACTGTAATGGAGCGGGAGCCGTCCTGGCACACTATTCAGCCTGCCAGGGTTACTTCCTCCAGGATGTTCTGGAGTAGGCCTCTTAGCTGATTCCGTTTTGGGTCAGTTTTGGCCCTGTCTGTTTTTCTTTTTGGCACCAGAGGCTCGTTGAGCTTCTGGATGTACAGTTTTTGTTATGGCTCTGACTGCGTTCAGGCTGGTGTGTAGTTCTGATGCTCTTTCCAGGGATCATTGGATCATGATCTTCTGGTCCTGGCATCGGAATACCTTTGTTCCTATGTATGAGGTTGTCTTTAAGTTGTTCCTTTAGAGGTCCTTACGTCTCTATATTACTTCTGAATGCAGAAGTCTCCAAGTTTACGGTCTTACAATGCAACCCTCCTTATCGGGTGTTGCATGATAATAAGGCTGTCCTTCGAGACTAGTTAGGTTTTCTCCCAGGTGGTGTTAATTCACACATTTCAGCGGACAATTTGTGGTCTATTTTTTATATCCTATTCCTTCTTCGCGAAGGAAGGTTTTTTCATAACTATAATTGAACTGTACCTTTCATTTCTATATTCAGGCTAAATAGAAATGGACAGTTCTTTCTGTTTAGTTATGTCTGGAAAGCGTGAGGGTCAGAAGGCATCTTAGCCTTCCATGTATCGTCTGCTGGGGATATGAGTCAGCAGGACGCAAGCTTCCTCAGAGATTTTCGGCTTAGTTTTTCGAGCAGTGTCGTCCTTTTGGGCCTTTAAAATGAGGCCTTTATGGATTAGTTTTTGTTGGGCGGACTGCTTAGTCCTCCTTACCTCTTGTTTCCAAAATTTTATTTGAGTTTTGACTTTGCTTCTGTTGAAGCAGCCTTTGGGAGATAGGGTTTTTCAGGCAGTGGTGCCTTCAGATGGGGTCTGCCTTTTCTTTTTGCCCTCCCGTTAGCATTCAGTGTCCCCTGTAGCTTGGGTATAATTTCCCACAAGTAATGAATGCAGCTGTGGACTCTCCCTGTATTAAGAAGGAAAACATAAATTATTCTTACCAGATAATTTCCATTCTTTCTGTACAGGGAGAGTCCACAGCTCCCGCCCATTTTCTCAGATGGGCGGCCCTAAATCTTGTTTTTCTGGAACCTTTTTCACCCTGATATTTCTCCTACTGTTCCTTGTTCCCTCGGCAGAATCACTGGGGGATGAGGGAGGTGGGGGAGGTATTTAAGCTTTTGGCTGGGGTGTCTTTACGTCCTCCTGGTGGCCAGGTTCAGTATTTCCCACAGGTAATGAATGCAGCCATGGACTCTCCCTGTACAGAAGGAAAGGAAATGATATGGTAAGCATAATTTATATATATTGAGACTCATTTCTAAGTGCCATCCTGTAGGAAGCATATAGTATACATCAGCAGTATAAGCATGGAGCCCCTCCAAAATAGGAATATAGACCCCAGTAGTACAGTAGAGCAGGTTCCCAGGCAGACTGACACTGTGGGAACGTACAGAAAATAAATAAAAAGTTCTGCCTCTGGATATATAAATATATATATATATATATATATATATACACTGTAGGTATAGGTGTAGATATATATTTTACCAAAAAACATCATATATATATATATATATATATATATATATATATATATATATATATATATATATATATATATATATATATAAATATGTATTTATGAATAAATAAATGTATGAATAAGGTTATTTTTTGTGCACCATTGAAGTCTATGGGGAATATGTTAACACGATCATGATATTCAAAGTTTGAGTTTTTGCACACATCAGGTAAAGCACAAGAGCAAAAACGTTTTACTTTCAACTTGTTACGGAAAGCTTAATAGAGTTATCTTTAGCTCCTCCAGTCACAGCGTCTGCTGTAAGAGGGTTAGCTCCACCTTCAGCTATATTATATTTAGTAAATGGTCCGGGAGGAGCCTTCCATTGCTTGCACACATATAGACAGAAAGACCCTCTCCATACATACTAACAAATGATATCAGAAAGGACAATGCTCTCACATTCAGCAGATAGCTATACAGAGAGAGAGAGAAGCGCTTACCCAGGAACAAACGGGACAGCTCAGTCGTTTGTTCTTTGGTTCCCCACCCTCTGGGAGCAGCCTCTTTTAGCTCAATTTTGTCTTTCAGAGAAAAGAACTTTCCTGATTTATATCAGTCTGATACAACCTAAAAAAGACGGTCCATGACTGTCAGGATGATGGCCTGTAGATATATAGATGAGGCAATGCCTTAGCAACTGTTCAGTGATATACAGTACATAAAGGGTTATGCTCTGTAGAGACCTTAAAGTGAATGTAAACTTTCACGAATGAGTGCCCGGTTTTTAAAAATTATATTAAAAACAGGGGCACTTTCAGCGGTTTTGTTAAAATACTTACCTTTTCTTCTTGCAAGCCGGAGCAGCGATTGCCCCACCCGCAGCTCGTCTCTTCTTACGCCAGCAATGACGAATCCGCGTTGTGCCGTTTCTAATATTATTGTTTAAAAACGGCACACATTTGTGAAAGTTTACACTCACTTTAAAGGGATAGGAAAAATTTTCTTTCATGATTTGGGTGAACATACAGTTTTAAACAACTTTACAGTTTACTTCTATTATCAAACCTGCTTCATTATCTTGTTATCCTTTGCTGAAGGAACAGCATTGCACTACTAGCAGCTAGCCAATCACAAGAGACAAATGTGTGCAGGCACCAATCAACAGCTAGCTCCCACAAGTGTAGGATATGTGCATATATTTTTTTCAACAAGGGGTACCAAGAGAATGAAGCACATTTGAAAATAGAAGTAAATTTAAAAGTTTCTTAAAAATGCATGCGAATCCGAATCATGAAAGTTTAATTTTGACTTTCCTATCCCTTTAACAGTAAATGGAGCTGGCCATTGCTTTCCAGGCAATGTAAGATTTAGGTAAAGAGGTATTTATTGACACTAGAGGGGGCAGGAAAGTTATCACTCTGAAGGGATAAAGGAAACAAGATGTTTTAGTGGAATACAGGTTATTCTCTACATGCATATAACAAACAGGATAATACTCTCTTGAGATCTAAACAGAGTTATGCAATAAGTGATAAAGAAATGGGGATTCTCTGTTGCTCTTGAAAAAGGCAAGCAGTGTTATGCCATGGGCAAACACAGTGCGTTATTCTTGGGTATACAGGAACGTTTATGCCCTGGAGGGATTTAGGAAGCAAGATGCTCAAGATGGATACAGACAGTCTGATGCTGCACAAGGATTCAGACAGAGTAATGTGCTGGCATGGAAATTGTGCCCTGGAAGTAGGGTTGCCATCTTGGCCATTTTAACCTGGACAGTTATGAGTTACACATGCTGCAGGGTTTGCACAGGGTTTGCACAAAGGAACATGACTAGTAACTAGTCATGAGCTATTCAGAGGCCAAATACATGTTCCTCCCTGCACACCCTGCAGTATGTGAAACATAACTGTCCAGGTTAACATGGCCGAAGTGGTAACCCTTTCTAGCAGTATCCACGCGTAGTGATGCTCTGCAGTTACACAGACACATTAATGTGTAGATTTTATAATAAGGCATATGGACAGGATGATATTCTAGAAACATGCTAGGGACACATTCTAGAAAACTAGAAAGAGTGATTTTGTATAGGCTTTCTAGCCAGACAGATAATTGCTTTGGGAACAGAAATGGAAGTGTGCTCTGTAGGTATTATATGACATTCCCATTGTCTTGTCAGGTGTATTGAGCCCTTCATCATATAATCTATCCTTATTATGTGTTTTCTGTTCTCGAGTCAGAACGAGCCGCCAGTCTGTGACCTGACCCCTCTGCCCCTGGACGAATGGGAGAGATCACGAGATGAGTTCACATTTGTCAAAAGGCTGGGATCAGGAAATTTTGCCCAAGTGCATGAGGGTTACTGGAAGGGACGTATCCAA
The DNA here is from genome assembly GCF_027579735.1 of Bombina bombina. Lineage (NCBI taxonomy): Eukaryota > Metazoa > Chordata > Amphibia > Anura > Bombinatoridae > Bombina > Bombina bombina. Next base: position 987,232,171 of record NC_069499.1, on the reverse strand, counting down.
ATGAAGGTGGCCATCAAAACCATCAAGCATGGTGAGCAATGACAAGGGTTAAGTGACAGATCACTCAATGTATTATGGGTCTAAGGACCAAGATACCAACTCATCCATGTTCTTATAATATCTGCACAAAACACTAAGCAGTCTTAAGACAAAGAGGCCTACTTATCAAGCCGTCAACTTACTTGCATTCGACGGCACCAATACGCTCACCTGACATCGCCTAACATTGCGGCCGCGGACCTGAATACGCTCTCCTTATTTATATAAAAAGCTGTCAAAAAGCAGTGCACCAAGTACGGGGCGATGAGCAGCGGACTGTTGTTAACTAACAGTCATCGATCTCGCTGCTATTCGGCTTTTTCCCAGCTTTATTTATATACTGTCACTAAACACCGCCACTATCCTAAAATGTTTAACACCTATCCCGCCGCAACTTTAATAAAGGTATTAAACCCTATCCCGCCGCTCCCGGAGCCCACCCCAATTCTAATAAATTTATTAACCCCTATCCCGCTGCTCCCGGAGCCCGCCGCAACTAAATAAAATTATTAACCCCTATCCCGCTGCTCCCTGACACCGCTGCAACTCTAATAAACCTATTAACCCCTATTCCACTGCTCCTGGACCCACTTACTAAACCTATTAACCCCTAAACCGCCAGCCCCCCACATCGCTATAAACTAAATTAACCTATTAACCCCTAAACCTAACAACCCGCTAACTTTATATTAAATATTAACTCATCCCTATCTTATAATAAGTTAAAACTTACCTTTAGAATTAAATTAAACTATATTAAACTATTAATTAACCTACCCTAACTGTTATACTAAAATTACATTAAACTATATTAAATTAATAATTAATCTACCCTAACTGTTATATTAAAATTACATTAAACTACAAATTAAATTAACTAAATTACATATTTAAAAACCTAACCCTACTCAAATAATTTAAATCTACAATTAAAAATTAAAAAGTTACAAAAAACTAACAACTCCATCTTCAAGACATCCGACGCAGAGCATCCTCTTCTTACGACGTCTTCTTCCGAATGAAGGTTCCTTTAAATGACGTCATCCAAGATGGCGTCCCTTAGATTCCGATTGGCTGATAGAATTAGAATAGCCAATAGAATGAAAGCTCAATCCTATTGGCTGATTGCAACAGCCAATGGGATTTTTTCAACCTTAATTCTGATTGGCTGATAAAATTGTATCAGCGAATCGAAATCTAAGGGACGCCATCTTGGACGACGTCATTTAAAGGAACCTTCATTCGGAAGAAGACGTCGTAAGAAGAGGATGCTCTGCGTCGGATGTCTTGAAGATGGAGCTGCTCCGCGCCGGATGGATGAAGATAGAAGATGCCGTCTGGATGAAGACTTCTGCCCAGTTGGATGAAGACGTTGGCCCGCTTGGATGAAGACTTCTGCCGGCTTCGATGAGGACTTCTGCCGCTTGAGGATGGATGTCGGCTCTTCAGAAACTGTAAGTGGATCTTCAGGGGTTAGTGTTAGGCTTTTCTAAGGGTTTATTGGGTGGGTTTTAAAGTTAGATTAGGGTTTGGGCTTTTGAAAAAGAGCTATATGCCCTATCTTTTACAAGATATGACGAGTCCATGGATATCGCCTCCTGGTCAGCAGGAGGAAGCAAAGAGCTCCACAGCAGAGCTGCATAAATAGCTCCTCCCTTCCTCCCCAACCCAGTCATTCTCTTTGCCTGTGTTAGTGATAGGAAGAGGTAAAGTGAGGTGTTTAGTTTAGATTCTTCAATCAAGAGTTTTTTATTTTTAAATGGTGCCAATGTGTACTGTTTTTTACTATAGAACAGCCTCTGCAAGTTATAGCCTCATGGCTATGGGAACTGGTGGGGTTTTAGCCTTGCTGTGCCTCCCATTATTGTGCTGCTCTGAGGTGAGGGTCTGAGAGATTTAACTAAGACACCTCTATCTTCACAGGACCTCAGGAGGAAGAGTGGACCTCTTGACACTGTGAGTTTTTTTCATGCTGTTCCTCAGCATGGAGGTAGGTGCAGTTTATTTTATTTCTGGGGCTCTGCAGCATATCCCAGATTTGACTGTGCTTTACTTTTCTGTCAGGAGCTTCCCTGCTACATTGTGTTGCGCCTCATCTAGGTACTAGAGTATGAGATCTATCATACATTTATTCCCCTAACGTTCTGGGAGAGACTATGAAGTGTTGGGGTATGATGGGCTAGACACTGTATAATATGTGGCTGGTTGTGGTGACAATATGGGCTTATCAGGCTGACGCTGGGGTACTCTACCTGAGGTCATGTTTGTTTTTAACTATCATAATAGGCTCCGGTAAATGGCAGTTTTTGAGGAGTTTGTGTTTACGCTCTCGATGGACGGGGCTCGATGTCCGCGCGCTTCCGCGCAGTTACTTCTCCATTTGTTCCATCTGGCATCGTTCCTCACGGCTCTTAAGTTCACTTGTTGTGAGAACAATAAAATATACAAGTGGTTTTAAGGAGCGCCGTGCGAGGGGTGATTGGCTCAAGCACAGGGAGACAGGTAGGAGCCGCAGCGAGGTGTCTGTTTTTTTTTCATTTTTTTTTTTGGCCAGTTAGTCTAACAACACAGGGAGTGTGGATAAGATAACTAAACCTCTTCTCTGATTTTTACCTATTAAGAGGGTTAGAGCAGAGGGACTATTTAAAGACACAGTATTATAGTCTTTATTAGTATTTCTGTTTCTGTGACTCGACCAAGTTTGCTTGTTTTTTCTGTTACCACAGTTTGTTAACATGGATGACATTGAGCAAAGTACATGTCCCATGTGTTTAGATGCCATTGTGGAACCCCCTGTTACACTTTGTCCCCCATGTATTGAGAAGGCCTTACAGTGTAGGGAAAACTTTTTCTTTAATAAAGATATATCTAATGAATGTCCTCAGACTGATGAAATTCAGGGTATGCCGCATTTTTCTCCCCAAGCGTCACAGCCTTTAATGCCCGCACAGGTAACGCCATGTTCTTCAATGGCGTCTGCTTCATTTACTCTGCAGGATATGGCTGGAGTTATGTCATCCACTCTTACAGAAGTTTTATCTAAGTTGCCAGTGTTACAGGGCAAGCGCAGCAGGACAGAGACCCACGTGGTTCCTGCAACTTCTGATGCCTTAATAGCTATCTCCGATATACCTTCCCAGGGCTCTGAATTGGGGGGGTAGGGAGGCCCTGTCTGAGGGGGAACTGTCTGACTCAGGAAGTGCATTACCCCCGACAGACTCGGACATCATGTCCTTCAAATTTAAACTTGAACATCTCTGCATGTTGCTACTAGAGGTTTTGGTGACTCTGGACGACTGTGACTCTATTGTGGTCCCTCCAGAGAAATTAAGTAAGATGGACAAATACTTAGAGGTCCCTTCTTATTCCGATGTGTTTCCGGTTCCTAAGAGAATTTCGGAAATTATCTCAAGGGAATGGGAGAGACCGGGTATCCCGTTCTCCCCTTCCCCTATGTTTAGGTATCAGTGTGAGTTCAAAAAACATAATTTATGCTTACCTGATAAATTCCTTTCTCCTGTAGTGTGGTCAGTCCACGGGTCATCATTACTTCTGGGATATTAACTCCTCCCCAACAGGAAGTGCAAGAGGATCACCCAAGCAGAGCTGCTACATAGCTCCTCCCCTCTACGTCACACCCAGTCATTCGACCAAGAACCAACGAGAAAGGAGAAGCCAAAGGGTGCAGTGGTGACTGGAGTATAATTTAAAAATTTAGACCTGCCATAAAAAACAGGGCGGGCCGTGGACTGACCACACTACAGGAGAAAGGAATTTATCAGGTAAGCATAAATTATGTTTTCTCCTGTTAAGTGTGGTCAGTCCACGGGTCATCATTACTTCTGGGATACCAATACCAAAGCTAAAGTACACCGGATGACGGGAGGGACAGGCAGGATCTTTATGTGGAAGGAACCACTGCCTGAAGAACCTTTCTCCCAAAAATAGCCTCGGAAGAAGCAAAAGTGTCAAATTTATAAAATTTGGGAAAAGTATGAAGCGAAGACCAAGTTGCAGCCTTGCAAATCTGTTCAACAGAGGCCTCATTCTTAAAGGCCCAAGTGGAAGCTACAACTCTAGTGGAATGAGCTGTAATTCTTTCAGGAGGCTGCTGTCCAGCAGTCTCATAAGCTAATAGTATTATGCTACGAAGCCAAAAAGAGAGAGAGGTAGCAGAAGCTTTTTGACCTCTCCTCTGACCAGAGTAAACGACAAAGAGGGAAGACGTTTGTCGAAAATCTTTAGTTGCCTGTAAATAAAATTTTAGGGCACGAACTACATCCAGATTGTGCAGGAGTCTTTCCTTCTTTGAAGAAGGATTAGGACACAAGGATGGAACAACAATCTCTTGATTGATATTCCTGTTAGTGACTACCTTAGGTAAGAACCCAGGTTTAGTACGCAGAACTACCTTATCCGAGTGAAAAATCAGATAAGGAGAATCACAATGTAAGGCTGATAACTCAGAGACTCTTCGAGCCGAGGAAATAGCCATTAAAAATACAACTTTCCAAGATAACAATTTTATATCAATGGAATGAAGGGGTTCAAACGGAACGCCCTGTAAAACGTTAAGAACAAGGTTTAAACTCCATGGCGGAGCAACAGTTTTAAACACAGGCTTAATCCTGGCCAAAGCCTGACAAAAAGCCTGAACGTCTGGAACTTCTGACAGACGTTTGTGTAACAGAATGGACAGAGCTGAGATCTGTCCCTTTAAGGAACTAGCGGATAATCCCTTTTCTAAACCTTCTTGTAGAAAAGACAATATCCTAGGAATCCTAACCTTACTCCAAGAGTAACCCTTGGATTCGCACCAATATAGGTATTTACGCCATATTTTATGGTAAATCTTTCTGGTAACAGGCTTCCTAGCCTGTATTAAGGTATTAATTACTGACTCAGAAAATCCACGTCTTGATAAAATCAAGCGTTCAATCTCCAGGCAGTCAGCTTCAGAGAAATTAGATTTTGATGTTTGAAAGGACCTTGAATCAGAAGGTCCTGTCTCAGAGGCAGAGACCAAGGTGGACAGGATGACATGTCCACTAGATCTGCATACCAGGTCCTGCGTGGCCACGCAGGCGCTACTAGAATCACTGATGCTCTTTCCTGTTTGATCCTGGCAATCAATCGAGGAAGCATCGGGAAGGGTGGGAACACATAAGCTCTCCCGAAGGTCCAAGGTGCTGTCAAAGCATCTACCAGGGCCGCTCCCGGATCCCTGGATCTGGACCCGTAACGAGGAAGCTTGGCGTTCTGTCGAGACGCCATGAGATCTATTTCTGGTTTGCCCCACCACAGTCCTCTCACACATCCTATCTATTAGTTGGGTGCAAGAGAATGACTGGGTGTGACATAGAGGGGAGGAGCTATGTAGCAGCTCTGCTTGGGTGATCCTCTTGCACTTCCTGTTGGGGAGGAGTTAATATCCTAGAAGTAATGATGACCCGTGGACTGACCACACTTAACAGGAGAAATTCCTTCCCAAGGGGAAGGTTTCTTCTTTCACGATTGTCTGTAGACCAGACAAAAATAGAGGCGTTCTTACGTTGTGTAGAAGACCTCTTCACCATGGGAGTAATTTGTCCCATTCCAATACGTGAACAGGGGCAGGGATTTTACTCAAATCTTTTTGTGGTTCCCAAAAAAGAAGGAACGTTCCGTCCCATTTTAGATCTCAAGAGTCTAAACAAGTTTCTCAAAGTTCCATCCTTCAAGATGGAGACTATTCGGACAATTCTTCCATTGATCCAGGAGGGTCAATATATGACTACCATGGACTTAAAGGATGCATATCTTCATATTCCTATCCACAAAGATCATCACCAATTCCTACGGTTTGCCTTCCTGGACAAACATTTTCAGTTTGCGGCTCTTCCTTTCGGGCTGGCCACGGCACCCAGGATCTTCACGAAGGTTCTAGGGTCTCTGCTGGCAGATCTCAGACCGCGGGGCATTGCAGTGGTGCCTTATCTGGATGATATTCTGATCCAGGCATCGTCTTATCAACTGACAAAATCTCATACCGACATAGTTCCGTTCTTTTCTCAGGACTCACGGGTGGAAGGTGAACCTAGAAAAGAGTTCACTAATTCCATAGACAAGGGTTCCTTTCTTGGGAACTCTAATAGACTCTGTATCCATGAAAATCTTCTTGACGGAAGTCAGAAGGTTAAAGATTCTGAATACATGCCGAGCCCTTCAGACCAATCCTCGGCCATCAGTGGCTCAGTGCATGGAGGTAATTGGATTGATTGTGGCGGCAATGGACATTATTCCGTTTGTTCGTTTTCATCTCAGACCTCTACAACTGAGCATGCTCAGACAGTGGAATGGAGATTATGCAAATTTCTCTCATCAGATAGATCTGGATCAGGAGACAAGAGACTCTCTTCTTTGGTGGTTGTCACAGGATCATCTGTCCCAAGGGGCGTGCTTCCGCAGACCCTCGTGGGTGATAGTCACGACGGATGCCAGTCTACTAGGATGGGGTACAGTCTGGAATTCCCTGAAGGCTCAGGGTGTGTGGACTTGGTCGGAGTCTTTACTTCCAATCAATATCCTGGAGTTGAGGGCAATATTCGATGCTCTTCAGGCTTGGCCTCAGTTGGGTTCGGCGAAGTTCATCCGATTTCAGTCGGACAACATCAGGACTGTGGCTTACATCAATCATCAGGGAGGAACAAGGAGTTCTTTGGCGATGACAGAAGTATCCAAGATAATTTGGTGGGTGGAGACTCACTCTTGTTATCTATCAGCAATCTACATCCCAGGAGTAGAGAACTGAGAAGCGGATTTTTTGAGCAGACAGACGTTTCATCCGGGGGAGGGGGAACTCCAACCGGAGGTTTTGGCCACCCTGATACTCAGATGGGGCAGACCGGAGCTGGATCTCATGGCGTCTCGTCAGAATGCCAAGCTCACGAGATACAGATCCAGGTCCAGGGATCCTCAGGCCGAACTGATAGATGCCTTGGCAGCGCCTTGGTCGTTCAACCTAGCTTATGTGTTCCCTCCATTTGCTCTCCTTCCCCAGTTGATTGCTAGAGTCAAACAGGAGAGGGCTTCTGTGATTCTCATCGCTCCTGTATGGCCTCGCAGGACTTGGTATGCCGATCTGGTGGACATGTCATCCCTGCCACCGTGGAAGCTTCCATTGAGGCAGGACCTTCTCATTCAGGGACCTTTCCATCATCCAAATCTAATTTCTCTGCAGCTGACTGCTTGGAGATTGAACGCTTGATTTTATCTAAGCGGGGGTTCTCTGATGCGGTCATTGATACCTTGATTCAGGCACGCAAGCGTGTTACTAGAAAGATTTACCATAAGATATGGCGTAAATATCTTTATTGGTGCGAATCCAAGGGCTACTCATGGAGTAGGGTTAGGATTCCCAGGATTTTATCTTTTCTCCAAGAAGGATTGGAGAAAGGGTTGTCAGCAAGTTCCTTAAAAGGACAGATTTCTGCTTTGTCTATTTTGCTACACAAACGTCTGGCAGATGTTCCAGATGTTCAATCTTTTTGTCAGGCTCTGTCTAGAATAAGACCTGTGTTTAGAACAATTGCTCCTCCTTGGAGTTTGAATTTAGTTCTTAATGTTCTTCAAGGGGTTCCGTTTAAACTTATGCATTCCATAGATATCTTGGAAAGTTTTGTTTTTGATTGCCATTTCTTCTGCTCACAGAGTTTCTGAGCTTTCGGCATTACAATGTGATTCTCCTTATCTTATTTTCCATTCTGATAAGGTGGTGTTACGTACCAAACCTGGTTTTCTTCCTAAGGTTGTTTCTAACAAGAATATTAATCAGGAAATTGTTGTTCCTTCCTTGTGTCCTAACCCTTCTTCTAAGAAGGAGCGTCTGTTACATAATTTGGACGTAGTCCGTGCCTTGAAGTTCTACTTGCAGGCGACTAAGGATTTTCGTCAAACATCTTCCTTGTTTGTTGTTTTTGATGGGAAACGTAGGGGTCAGAAAGCTACAGCTACCTCTCTTTCTTTTTGGCTGAAGAGTATCATCCGTGTTGCATATGAGACTGCTGGACAGCAGCCTCCAGAAAGAATTACGGCTCATTCTACTAGGGCTGGGGCTTCCTCATGGGCAAAAATGATGCTTCTGTTGAACAGATTTGCAAGGCTGCAACTTGATCGTCTCTTCACACTTTTTCCAAATTTTACACATTTGATACTTTTGCCTCGTCTGAGGCTGTTTTTGGGAGAAAGGTTCTTCAAGCAGTGGTGCCTTCCGTTTAGGTTCCTGTCTTGTCCCTCCCTTTCATCCGTGTCCTATAGCTTTGGTATTGTATCCCATAAGTAAGGATGAAATCTGTGGACTCGTCATATCTTGTAAAAGAAAAGGAAATTTATGTTTACCTGATAAATTTATTTCTTTTACAATATGACGAGTCCACGGCCCACCCTGTCGTTTTTTTTGTAGAGACAGGTTTTTTTTTGTTGTTAAACTTCAGTCACCTCTGCTCCTTGGCTTTTCCTTTCTCTTCCTAACTTCGGTCGAATGACTGGGTTGGAGAGGAAGGGAGGAGCTATTTATGCAGCTCTGCTGTGGAGCTCTTTGCCTCCTCCTGCTGACCAGGAGGTGATATCCCATAAGTAAGGATGAAATCCGTGGACTCGTCATATCATAAAAGAAATAAATTTATCAGGTAAGCATAAATTTCCTTTTTTTAGGGCAATGCCCATACAAATGCCCTTTTCAGGGCAATGGGGAGCTTAGGTTTTTTTAGATTAGGTTTTTATTTGGGGGGTTGGTTGTGTGGGTGGTGGGTTTTACTGTTGGGGGGTATTTGTATTTTTATTTACAGGTAAAAGAGCTGATTTCTTTGGGGCAATGCCACGCAAAAGGCCCTTTTAAGGGCCATTGGTAGTTTATTGTAGGCTAGGGTTTTTATTTATTTTTGGGGGGGGGGGGGCTTTTTTATTTTCATAGGGCTCTTAGATTAGGTGTAATTAGTTTAAATATTTGATAATTTATTTTTTATTTTGTGTAACTTAGTGTTTATTTTTTTTCGTAACTTAGTGTTTATTTTTTTTTGTAACTTAGTGTTTGTTATTTTGTGTAACTTAGTTGTTAGTTTATTGTAACTTTGTAATTTTTAATAGTAGGGTTAGGTTTTTAAATATATAATATATTTAATTTAATTTGTAGTTTAATGTAATTTTAGTATAACAGTTAGGGTAGGTTAATTATAAGTTTAATATAGTTTATTGTAATTTTAGTCTAATAGGGTAGATTAATTAATAGTTTAATATAGTTTAATGTATTTTTAGTATAACAGTTAGGGTAAGTTAATTAATAGTATAATATACTTTAATTTAAATCTAAAGGTAAGTTTAAATGTATTATAAGATAGGGATGTTGTAATTTTAATGTAAAGTTAGCGGGTTGTTAGGTTTAGGGGTTAATAGGTTAATTTAGTTTATGGCGATGTGGGGGGCTAGCGGTTTAGGGGTTAATAGGTTTAGTAAGTGCTAGTGATGTGGGAGGCCAGGGGTTTAGGGGTTAATACATTTATTTAGTTGCGGTGGGCTCCGGGAGTGGTAGGATAGGGGTTAATAACATTATGTAGGTGGCGGCGGTGTCGGGGCGGCAGATTAGGGGTTAATAGGTATAATGTAAGTGGCGGGTGGTGTAGGGGAGCGGCAGAATAGGGGTTAATAACATTATGTAGGTGGCGGCCATGTCTGGGCGGCAGGTTAGGGGTGTTTAGAATCGGGGTACATGTTAGGGTGTTAGGTGTAAACATAACTTTTATTCTCCCATAGGAATCAATGGGATATCGGGCAGCAGTGAACATGAGCTTTCGCTGCTTTCAGACTCCCATTGATTCCTATGGCATCCGCCACCTCCAGGGTGGCGAATTGAAAACCAGGTACGCTGGGCCGGAATAGTGGCGAGCGTACCTGGGCCGGAATAGTGGTGAGCGTACCTGGTAGCAGTTTGATAGCTTGCAAAAGTTGTCAGATAGTGCCGAATTTGCATCGATCTGTGTCGGACTGAGACCGGTGGATCGTATGTTACGTCACAGATTTCAACTTTTGCCGGTCTGTAGGCTTTGATAAATAAGGGTAATCGGGCTCGCTATAATTACGCTGCGGAATTCCAGCGTATTTGCGGTTGACGGCTTGATAAATAGGCCTCAAGGTGTACACATATACTAGTCATAAACCCAGCACTTATATACGCTAAGCTCTCACACTGATTACTATCTTCTACACACAACACTGAGATACAGTAACTTTTCACATAGATCAAGCACATTAGTCTGTGTTTGACGTCCTCTCCATTCCAGTCTCAAAAATGGTAAAGCAGGAGAGCACGTGCTAATATTGGACAACTATTTGAAAATAAAGAACATTTTACATGTAATTTCGCTTTTTTGTTGTTATACGTTAAAGGGACAGTCTACACCAGAATTGTTATTGTTTTAAAAGATAGATAATCCCTTTATTACCCATTCCCTAGTTTTGCATAACCAACAAAGTTATATTAATACACTTTTTACCTCTGTGATTACCTTGTATCTAAGCCTCTGCAAACTGCCCCCTTATTTCAGTTCTTTTGACAGACTTACATTTTAGCCAATCAGTGCTGGCTCCTAGGAACTCCACCTGCGTGAGCACAGTGTTATCTATATGACACACATGAACTAACACCCTCTAAGGGTGAAAAACTGTCAAAATGCCCTGAGAGAAGAGGCGGCATTCAAGGGCTTCGAACTTCCTAGATTTAGCTTTCAACTAAGAATACCACGAGAACAAAGCAAAATTGGTAATAAAAGTAAATTGGAAAATTGTTTAAAATTACATGCCCTATCTGAATCATGAAAGTTTATTTTGGACTAGACTGTCCCTTTAAGTTGTTCTTGTATTCTCCATATAGGGAGCTCCAGCTTAAAAGTTAAAGAACACATTGGTCAAAATAAATACACTATTAGCAACACTGATGTATATGATTTGTTGTTTCCCATCTGCTTTTGTGAGTGGAATCATCAGGCAAGCGTAGTTTGTTTATTTTTTAACTAACAGTCTTTTTTCTTTTTATTAGAGTCATTTTTACATGCACAATATTTATCAGAAATGTAACACTGTTTTGTGAAAGATCTACAATAGTTAACATTTTAAATTATGTGCGTGCGATATGGTGGTTTTAACCTCCATACCGGACAAAATACAAGCGCTGTTTTGACGTGCTCGTGCACGCTTTACCCCACAGGACATCAATGGGCAGAGCGGGTCAGAAAAAAACCTAACACCTGCGATCGCGGAATGAAAAGCTGCGTAACGCAGCCCCATTGATGTCTATGGGGGAAAAAAAATAAGTTTAAACAACACCCTAACATAAACCCCTAGTCTAAACACCCCTAATCTGCTGCACCTGACATTGCTTACACCTACTTAATGTTATTAACCCCTAATCTGCCACTCCCGATATCGCCGCCACCTAAATAAAGCTATTAACCCCTAATCTGCCGCACCCGATATCGCTGCCACTATACTAAAGTTATTAAACCCTATTACCCTGCACCCCAACATCGCCCACACTATAATAAATCTATTAACCCCTATTCCACCACTCCCCGACATCGCCACCACTAAATAAACCTATTAACCCCTAAACCGCCAGCCCCCTACATCGCAACAACCTAAATTAAACTATTAACCCCTAACCCTAACGTAACCCTAACACCCCCTAACTTTAACATAATTAAAATAGAGCTAAATTAAAGTTACAATTATTAACTAAATAATACCCATTTAAAACTAAATACATACTTACCTGTGAAATAAAACTTAAGCTAGCTACAATATAACTAATAGTTATATTGTAGCTAGCTTAGGTTTTATTTTTTTCACAGGTTAGTTTGTTTTTAACTAGGTAGACTAGTTAGTATATAGTTATTAACTATTTACTAACTACCTAGTTAAAATAAATACAAACTTACCTGTGAAATAAAACCTAAGTTGCCTTACACTAAAAACTAACATTACATAAAATAAAAACACTAAAATTACAAAAAAAAAAAAAAAAACTACCATTACAAAAATAACAAACGAAATTATCCAAAACAATAAAAATTATTCCAATTCTAATACCCTCTTTAAAAAAAAAAAAAGAATAAAGCCTAATCTATAATAAACTACCAAGGGCCCTTAAAAGGGCCTTTTTCTTCATAAATGGAAAGAGTCCACAGCTGCATTCATTACTTTTGGGAAATAAGAACCTGTCCACCAGGAGGAAGCAAAGACACCCCAACCAAAGGCTTAAATACTCCTCCCACTTCCCTCCTCCCCCAGTCATTCTTTGCCTTTCGTTCCAGGAGGGATGGCAGAGAAGTGTCAGAAGTTTGTTTGCGTCTCTTATGGAGGGTAGTACTCTTCGACATGGGATGGGTGTTTTAAGTAATCCTATCAGTCTCTCAGTGAGGGCTTGGATGAAAGTTAGAGTCCGGAGATGCAGGAAGAGTCTTTCTGTGAAACCATCCCAACTCATTTTAACAACTCCACAAGCAATCAGCGTTGTCGAACTTCGCTTCGCTGCCTGCTTTCTTCTCTCAAGTCCATAGCGGAGGCGCTGCTACTATTCGTCACACTTGAAGGGCCGTGTTCCTGTAAGATTCCGGTAAGATTGTTTCATTTTACTTCTTCATGATTGTACTGTAACTCATTTGTTCCTGCGAACTCACATAAAAAATACAGTATCTTGGAGTCAAGGGTAAATATCTCCTGAGGGGGATTATTGAACAGGGGGGTTTTTAATCATGTTTATTATGTGATTTAATCTGCTTATGTGTAGTGTTAACTGGGCTTGTGGCTTTTGGAACATAACGGCCTTTTGAAGTGACACGACCTTACGGTTGGGCGTGTTTTTTTTGGAGTGTACGTTCTGGTCTCCCATTTCTGCATTCCTGACTGTGTGACGACAAAGAATTCTAATCCGCTGGTGTCTGATTCATAGGAGGTGGTGAGTGCCCCAGCCATTGTGGGTGTCAGGTGCCGTTTAAATTGTTTTATATTTAGTCCATTTTTTTGGTATCCTAAACCCAGTTATGGAGGATGCTGATGTTGATATTGTTCAACTTTTCGATTCAGATTCTTCGTCCTGTGACGAATGTGAATTGGCCCCATTGACACAGGTCAGTCAGTTATGTTCTTTAGGTCGTTCTAGAGCGCCTTGTTCCTTGGGCTCTGGGATTCAAGGGACTGTTGAGCCATCCGCCTCGGGGGGCCCTGTCCTCAGGGAGGCGAGTTCCCTAGCGCTCCCTACAACTAAACATGCGGGTAACCAAGTTATGTTTTTTCCTTCTCAGAGGGTGGAATTGTTCCCCCCGGAGGTTGTGGCACGTTTTCCGCTTTTACATACTTTTGGCGCTTGTGCGTCTACAAAGTCCAGATGTTTATTTGCGATTGTGTTCGTGCCTAATTGCCCAGGTCTCACAGCCACAGGAGGGCATGTGCAGTTCCCTGCGGGTGTAACTGTTCCTGAGTGCTGTACCTTCGTTACAGACTGGCTCGCCTACGTGTTCTACTCAGACACGTTTTTGTGATGTTTGGGGACCCTATCCTTCTCGGTTATGGGACTCATCAGTCTCCTCCTTCGAATGGCTCACCTCGTTAGACATGGGGGGATGACGTAATCTACTTTAAGTCTTGTTATTGAGATTCTTCCCAGTTTTGTTGGAGGAACAGGGTTTCCATTAGGCTGGTCCTGCGGATCTTTCTGTTCTTCTTGGGCGTTAACCCTCGGGGTTGCCTGGTTATTTTATTTTATCCGGTTAGGATGAATTTTATTTTATTTTTTTTATACTATGCGGGAACTTAAAAATCTCTAGGATCGATACTCGCTGTTTGCTTCTATGGAAGTTTGTTCAGGACACGTTAGTCCCATGTTTGTCTGTCTTTCTTCCTCCCTCTCTGAGGGTGGATTTAGCCAGCTTGGCAGTTATGACCCTGTTGCAGGCTGGTGCTGCTTGGTTTCAGATCTTCTGTCTCGCGGGCTTATTCAGACACCAGGGGGCCTATTATACCTTGCTGGTCAGGTGGGGGTGCTGAGTGCTCTTAACATTATTTATGTTCTTGTTATTTGTTTTACAAGTTTCAGCTAAGCATTCTCAAGAGGGCTCTCGGGATTGTTTCAGTCCTAAATAGCCGTCTCTCTGGTGGACTGGGTCAGTAAATTTTGCTGCGTCACTCTCTGTTGCTTCCGATACCCTCAGAAACCTAGAGTATTCCTTCCCACGTGGTGGGAAAATTAGAGGGTTTAGCGCCTCTTTTCCCGGCTGGTCGGGGCGGTGTTGCTTTAGGAAATTGTCCTTTTGGACTTGTTCCTTTAGTGGTTCTCTTCTTCATGAGACCTCTGGTATTGTCTTCTCCTTGTGGATGGGTTGCCTTCGGGGGACTCGGATTCCCTTCGGAAGTTGGTTGTTCCTTTTTCGGGACATCAGACAGTGAGGTGTTTTTGGGCTCCGGTTAGGGGTCCTTCCCCGGTGTTGGGAATGTTCTGCATCTCCTTCTTGGGATAGAAGAGGTCCTAATGGCTTTCCAATCATATGGTTCAGGTATTGCCATCCAGGTGGCATAAAACCTATGTTTTACTGTCCTCTGACTTCGAATCTGAGGTGACTTTATGTTGCTCTGTTCGGGTGACTTGTCCTCACTGTTCCCATTGTGTCTGGAGCTCGTGGCTAGCTGGACAGCTAGCTCCGCATACTAATGCTCTGTTGCTACTCTGTATTGTAGCAATCCGAGGGTTGCTAGTTCGATCTCCGGCGAGGTCTACTCAGGCCTTTCCTCCTTTCGAGGTTGATAAAATGAGCAGCGCCTTGTGGCCTTAGGGGGATTAACCGCACTTTCAAGCACAGTCATGTTAATGTTGCTTGGGCGCCTGTTAGCTCTAGTGTCCTTTTATGGCCCTGGCTCTTTGGAGTGTTGGGCTCCTGCAAGGGGAGGTCTCTTCCCTTTGGGTCGGGACTTGCAAGAGCTTCTTGCTCTTATTATCCGGGTTATTCTGGATTTTTTCCCTGGGAGGTCTGTTTTTTTATATCAGACGAGGGATTTATGTTCCTGGAAGATTGTTTTATCGAAACATTTGTGTGGCCCGAGCTTCTTGTCCTGATCTTCCGATTGTCGAGGGTTTTACTCAACGTTTTCTCTTTGGGGATCCCACTGTGGGATGTTACCGGACCTTATGATCCTAGGACTGGCCTGGGGGTTCCAGTTTCCGGGATACTTGGGCTTAGCCCTTGTTCTGGCTGTTCTGTTTTACAATTTGGCCAGATTTACTGAGAGCCAGGTCTCCTTGGGGCTTGTCTTGTACCGACGATACAGTTCCCTTGGGACAGCCAACTAATGTGACCTTATGGTGGGCTTCCTGCTTAGCCAACGGAAGGTTTGCGGGTTTGCTCAGCTGTCTCTTTTGCACCTGGTATGTGTGCTAGCACGATGGTGTTTTAAGGGGTTCTTTCCGTGTTCGTCAGTGAAGTGGCCTTGTGTCTCCTCGGTTCTTCCTTTGACTTCCTCTCTTTTGGACAGGTGTTTATCGATGCTCTCCTCTTCAGAGGGCTCGTTGTTCTCCTTACGGAGGTGTGGTTCCTTTTTCAAGGGCCTCTCCTTTGTTCGGGAGGTTGGATCAGATGTTTTATCTGGTTCGGGGATTGGCCTGCTCTTTGAGTTGTTCCTTTCCATCTGGGTTGCTGCTGGCTTTGCATTGAGACTTAGTTGGGTGGCTTTGCTGGATCTCTTTGGGTCTAACGCCTACTCGATTATCTTAGGTTGAAGTGGCTTTGTCAATTCTTCCGCCCTTTTGGAGGCCGGTCTTGGGGTTCTTTTCTGTTCCCTTGCTTCAGATCTGCCATTTCTTTGGCTGGTCCGGCTAGGTGTAGGATCTGAGATCTCTGTTGTTCATCTCAGGTCTTGGGGGTGCCAGTGGACCTTGTTTTTAGAGGTTCTGTGCATCTTCCCCTTTGAGATCTGTGAGTAGGTCCTGGCAGCCTGGATTGCCTGGAGTGGGGCAATCTGCTATTTTGTTTGGCTGCTTTTTCCTTATGGATAATGTTTTCTCTGTGTCTTCCTACAGATGACAGCATGTGACTGTTTCTGAGTTTCCTACTTGTAATTTTTCTGTTTGCTCAGTTTCTGAGTTCTGACGTTTTGAGGACTTTGTCTTCAGCTGTCTTTTCGGTGCTGTTGCACGATATTTGGGAGATGTTCTTCTCCTTGATGATGCTCGGTTGCTCCTTGTGGGTTGGGCATCGTCTCCTGTATTCTCGGGATCCATTCGGGTCTCTGTGGACTTGGCCTTCTTTTTGAAGGGGACTTTTTCTTTATTGGATCTTGCTGTACCTTTGTGGGTATCCCTTTGGTTCAACCCTTGTCCTCTCTCTTTTGGGGATTTTGTTCTGTACTAGTAAGGGTTGTGTGGAGACCGACTGCTGGGCGGTCGGTTCTCCTGGAGGAGTGTTGGCTCAGTGAGTCTGCTTTGCGGTCTCTAGTTAGGCTTTCGGACTATCTGCGGGTCAGTATCCTTGGGGCCTTTTCCTTCCAGTTTTTTTGCCCGGCTCCAACGAAGCGGGGTTTGGTTGGGTTGGGTTTTTTTTTAGGACCTGGTGCCCTCAGAATGGGCCCGCCTATGGTAACCTCCCGTTTTTGCATTCAATGTCCTCTATAGCTTGGGTATTGTTTTCCCAAAAGTAATGAATGCAGCTGTGGACTCCATTTATGAAGAAAAACTTAAATTATGCTTACCTGATAATTTTCTTTTCTTCAGATGGAAAGAGTCCACAGCTCCCCACCCGTATTTTTTCTGTTGGGCATCTCTTATTTTTATTCTTCTTGCACCTTTTCACCCTGGTATTTCTTCTACTGTTCCTTGTTCCTCTGCAGAATGACTAGGGAAGGAGGGAAGTGGGAGGAGTATTTAAGCCTTTAGCTGGGGTGTCTTTGCCTTCTCCTGGTGGCCAGGTTCTTATTTCCCAAAAGTAACGAATGCAGCTGTGGACTCTTTCCATCTGAAGAAAAGAAAATTATCAGGTAAGCATAATTAAAGTTTTGTAGGGCATTCCCCTAAAGTTAACAGCTCTTTTGCTACAGAACAAAACAAACACCCCTAAAAGTATACAAACCTCCACCCCCTCCAAACCCACAAAATAAAAATAAAGTAAAACCTAATCTACCCATTGCCCTGAAAAGGGCATTTGTATGGGCATTGCCCTTCAAAGGGCATCCAGCTCTTTTTCCTGTCCTTAAAAGGGCATTCAGCACTTTTATGAAATGCCCAACCCCAATCTAAAAATAAAAACCCACCCCAAAATAAAATAAAAACATTACACAAAATAAAAATTTAATTATCAAAAGTAATAAAAATTATTCCTATTTTAATACCCATTTGAAAAAAAAACTCACCCCAAAATAAAAAACCTAATCTAGCTCTTTTACCTGAAAAAAAGTACAAAGACCCACTAACAATACAAACCCCCATCCCCCAAACCCACAAAATAAAAAAAATTATCTAAAAAAACCTAAGCTACCCATTACCCTGAAAAGGGCATTTGTATGGGAATTGCCCTTAAAAGGGCATTTAGCTCTTTTGCATTGCCTTGAAAAGGGCATTTAGCTCTTTTGCGAAAAGCCCAAACCCTAAACTAAAAAAAAACACCCAAAAAAAATTAAAAAATCCTAACACTAACCCCCAAAGATCCACTTACAGTTGCTGAAGTCCCGCTTGAAGGATCTTTATCCCGGCGGCTCCATCTTCATCAATGCGACTCCACCTTCATCCAGGCGGCAGGCGGATCCATCTTCATCCAGGTGGCTCCATCTTCATCCAGGCGGCATCTTCTATCTTCATACCGGCGGCGTATTCTATCTTCATCCCGGCGGCACAGAGCAGGTCCATCCTGAAGACATCCGGCGCGGAGCATCCTCTTCATATGGTCACTGCCTCACTTGCATTACTATTGGCTGATTTGATTTTTGAAATTCAAATCAGCCAATAGGATGAGAGCTACTGAAATTCTATTGGCTGATTTGAACATTAGATTAGGTGTAATTCTTTTTTATTTTTAATTATTTTCATGTGTTATTTTTCGTAATTTAGTGTTTATTTTTTGTAATTTAGTCTTTTATTTTTTGTAATTAGATACTTTGTAATTTTTAGAGTAGTGTTAGGATTTTTTTAATGTGTAATATAGTTTTATTTAATTGGTAGTTAAGTGAAGGTAAACTTTGATGAATGAAAGCCTGTTTTTTAAAATACTATTAAAAACAGGGGCACTTTCATTCATCAAAGTTTAGAAAGCAGCCGTTTTGACTAAAAACTTACCTTTGAAAGATCCGAGTCGATGTGAAAGCTATAGGCCTATATCTTTGATCTTTGATGTGGATATTAAATTATACTCGAAAATTCTGGCCAATAGGCTGAGCAAGGTACTCCCCTCTGTGGTTCATTTAGATCAGGTGGGCTTTGTGCGAGGCCGGCAGGGCTCGGACAATACGCGCCGCCTACTAAATATTTTCGCTGAATCTAAATCTCTGGGACGCCCACTAGTTGCCCTGTCATTAGATGCAGAAAAAGCATTTGACAGGGTGTGGTGGGTGTATATGGAAGAGGTTCTAAGAGCCTTTGGGTTTTCAGCCAACCTCAACAGAGCAATTATGGCGCTATATTCTAACCCTTCATCCACAGTTAGAGGGAAAGGGTTCTGCTCTAAACCCTTTGAAATCAGGAATGGGACCAGACAGGGGTGTCCGTTATCCCCCCTCCTCTTTGTACTCACAATTGAGCCCCTGGCAGACATGATTAGACAAACAAACGAAGTATAGGGATTATTGATCCATGACACTATGCAGAAGCTTGCATTATTTGCAGACGATCTCACCCTGTTCCTTACAAAACCTGAGACCTCAATGCCAGTGGTATTTGAATGTCTACAGAGGTTCGGCAAAATGTCTTACTATAGGCTCAACTACACAAAGACGGAGGCCTTGGCCTTAAACCTCTCCTCGGCACAGCTCTCCTGGCTTAAGGAGACCTACCCATTTGATTGGTCTACAACCCAATTAAAGCATTTGGGGGGTCATCCTCTCACCGGATCCGAAAACTGGTAATACACGCTAACTATGATCCGCTTTTAAGAGAATTCGAAAACCTTACCGCAAAGTGGGCTAGATATGAGATTTCATGGATTGGTAGAATCCAGTCGGTTAAAATGACATTATTACCTAAGGTCACATACCTCTTTTGGTGCATCCCACTCATAATTCCGAACTATATTCTAAATCACTTTAAATCAGTGATAAACAGATTTATCTGGTACAGTAAATCCCCAAGGATTGCGATGCAGCAATTGCAAAAGCCTATCCTGCATGGAGGCTTGGCAGCTCCCAACGTCTGTAAATATTATAAAGCGCCCATGCTCTCCCATGTGACAGCATGGGGGGTTCCGCCTGAGGATACCAGATGGGGACAACTTGAACAGGCTGTGCTCCCTTTGGGTTTGTTTCTTGAGGACCTTATGTGGATCCCTCAGCAAACAGATGTACTTACGGGAGTTGACAATCCTATTATCCGATCCTGAATTAGAACTTGGAGGGAACTCCGTAATTTGACACAA
Organism: Bombina bombina; assembly: GCF_027579735.1. Taxonomy (NCBI): domain Eukaryota; kingdom Metazoa; phylum Chordata; class Amphibia; order Anura; family Bombinatoridae; genus Bombina; species Bombina bombina. The sequence continues at coordinate 987,212,501 of NC_069499.1, read as the reverse complement.
GTTGCACCACACCCATCACCTGCACATTCAATAAGAGCGCTATTGCTTTGCCTACCGGAGTCGCACCCGCAGGTGTGGTCTGTCTAGGGTATAAAGCATGCCCGAGATCTTTACTCACCACGTGGTTTAGCAATGCAGGCTCCAGATTTACCAACTGTGGATATTCCCAAGAAGTACAATTTTGAATATTTCAGGTTCATCTCGATGATGTTAACCTGGAAGTTCCAAAAAAGTAATCCTAGAGAAATGACCCATTGGAAAAGAGGTGGCTCACAAGTAGAACACTCCGAAAGGCCATGACAATTCATTACCAACTCCTATTGGACTCAGATGGATTTGTGAAGACGTTCCGTGTGCTGTAGTGGGAAAGAGACATGAGGCGGGAGCATACAGAGTTGGAATGACAACAAGCCATACAGTGTACCAGAGCGGCAATACACTGTGTTACATTGTACAAATTATTTATAAAATTAGTGTTGCGCTGGCATAGAGTGCCATATCATTTACATAAAAAAAATTCACATAAATCAGACAGATGCTGGAGGGGGTGTGGCCACAGGGGATCTCATCTCCATATTTGGTGGAGTTGCAATAGAATACAGGGGGTATGGGAACAAGTGGCGACAATGCTGGACCAACTGGGTTTACTACATAGATTAACATCAGACACTGCCCTTTTTCATTTAGGATTGGGGAAATTGACCCAACCAGAGAGAACATTGTGTGTTGCCATACTCCTGGCCACAAAACTAGCAATGGCAAGGTGTTGGCTGGGAAATTCACAGGTTTCACTTACTATGGTCAGAGATATCATTGAGTATATTCGCTCAATGGAAGAATTCTTGAGATGCATGGGTAAACTGGGCTTACATGGACAAGTTTGGGTGCTTTGGGAAAATTGGGGAAACCGGGCAACTATTTATGGTATAAAGATAATTATAAGTGGGTACTGACAGCAGCACTGGACATGTTCTTTGCCCCTAATGGAAAAATTACTTTGACCTCCAGTTCCCCCCCCCCCTTTTTTTTTTCTTCTTTCCTCTCCTCTCTCTCACAGCCCTGTAGCTCCGGGGCATACAACTCCCTTCAACATTCAGAATTATCACTTACCCACCTGGACACTTTTGCAATATAAATGAAACACAACCCCTCAGACCTATCAAAGTTTGAGGAGGAGGCATAATCCAGGTGACAACTAATATATGTGAATTCATTCCCTGTGCCATACTCAACATTCAGAATTATCACTTACCCACCTGGACACTTTTGCAATATAAATGAAACACAACCCCTCAGACCTATCAAAGTTTGAGGAGGAGGCATAATCCAGGTGACAACTAATATATGTGAATTTATTCCCTGTGCCATACTCAACATTCAGAATTATCACTTACCCACCTGGACACTTTTGCAATATAAATGAAACACAACCCCTCAGACCTATCAAAGTTTGAGGAGGAAGCATAATCCAGGTGACAACTAATATATGTGAATTTATTCCCTGTGCCATACTGTTTAGTTATATATTTTGTTATAGATAATATGGACAATTATAGGCCTACTCATTCTTATTTGGATATTTTTTACTGATACCAGGCCTAATGACCGTCGCATGTTAGTTTGTAAGTCAAGTGTCCATCTGAAAATGCATGTATGTAAAATGAGGTACTACCCATGGCTAGACAAATTCCCTTATAGGTTTGAATCCAAGACTGGTTGTGATCTATAAGACATGCCTCTTATATTGGATACATAAATATTACTGTATGTCAAATAGGCGTGTTGCCATGCTGTTTACCATTGTATGTTTGTTTATGTACTATTACCTCAATAAAAATTACTTTTTTTTAAAAAAAAAACTTACCTTTGTTCTTTTCACAGCCAGAGCAGCTTCCCCCACCTGGAGATCCTCTCTTCACACATCATCAATGACTAATCCGGTTTTCTCCAATCATGGCTTTCCCCCCAGGGGAGTCATTGCCTGAGGCCATGCCATGATTGGAGGAAGCCGGATTAGTCATTGATGATGTGTGAAGAAAGGATCTCCGGGTGGGGGAAGCTGCTCTGGCAGCATAAGTGCCCCAATTAATTAATTAATTTGTCGCCAGCATTATAAAGTGAAGACTTTATGATTGGAAGTTTCTTTTAATTCTTGTCCCTATAACGTTAAGATGGAGGCAGTGTTAATTTTGTCGACTAAAACTAGACTAAAATGAGTATATAACTAAAGAAATTCTGATGACTAAATTACGACTAAAACTAAAATGACATTTTAGTCAAAAGACTGACTAAAACTAAATCAAAACTACATTTTAGTCAAAAGACTATGACTAAAACTAAATCAAAATTTGCTGACAAACTTTTTTTATGCAAGGTGTTGTAATCAATCCATATTTAATTACTGCTCTTTTGTCAAATTTACGAAACTTAATTTTATTAAATTTTAAGATAAAGACATGTTATATATCACAACAGTTAAATCTGTTAAATCTGTATTGCATGTTCAAACCTTAATACCATAAATAAAAACAGTTTAATAAACCTTTACTCCAGGAGTATATAATGAGTTTGGAAGTGCTAGAGCAGTGCTAATATCGTTTGCCGAACATTTTTCGAATCTGTGAACAATCAATTGATTCTTACTATAGAAATAAGCATAACCCACAAGTATGGGTTTAAGTTATGCTGTGCCTGTGCTAGCTGCATTAACGTTTTGTTGTGTTGAGTTACTTGATACTTGTTTTAATTATTAACAGAGAACTGTTAAAGTTTTTATATTGGGTAATATGTGCAATACAGCCAATACAGTTTACAGTTTTGTTTTTTTATATTTTAAAGTTGCACTTATATATCACAACGGCTAAATCTGTGTCTTTATTGCATGTTTAAACCTTAATACCATAAATAATAATAGGTGTTATGTTTACTCCTGGAGTATATAATCAGTTTGCAAATTATAGAGAAATGCTTAAATAAAGCATTACACTTTAACTAAACCCCTTAGATTTTAATTGACTAAAATCTACTGGAGATTTAGTCGACTAAAATCTACTGCAGATTCAGACGACTAAAACTAGACTAAAACTAAAACAATTCAGATGACTAAAATACGACTAAAACTAAAATGGAGAAGAGAAATAATCATAACAGGTTATGATTATTTCTCTTCTGGGAGCACAGCTGAATAGCTGATTTAAGATAAACCTTGTCTTGAAGAAGGCTCAATTAAGAGCCAAAACGTTGACTATGATCATTTATGTGTAAATTCGGATGTATTCAGAATAAAAACTATCAATTGTTGAAACTAAAAATCCTGTGAGTGCCCTTTACAACAAATATCAATACTTGGCTTTTGAGGATTGCACCCAGGTCAGCGTTACACCACAGAGGTTGGAGTGCTGGGCTACCGGCTAATTGACAAAATTATATATATATATATTTTGTTATGTTATCCTGTTTTTTGGCAATTCTCCATACTCTTAAAGTGACAGTGTGCATTTTTAAGCTAGCCTCATGTCTCTCAGGATGATGCTGTTTAGGCAATGCCACAGCTTTCTAGACTTAGGTTTAGGGGTTAATAAATTTAGAATAGTGGCGGCAACGTTGGGAGCGGCAGATTAGGGGTTAATAAATGTAGGTAGGTGGCGATGTAGTTCCCTAGCGATGTTAGAAGTCTCAAAGATAATTCGCTGGGCAGAGTCTCACTCTTGCCCACCTGTCAGCGATCCACATCCAGGCGTAGAGAACTGGGAGGCGGATTTTCTAAGTCGTCAGACTTTTCATCCGGGGGAGTGGGAACTCCATCCGGAGGTTGTTTGCTCAACTGGTCCATCGTTGAGGCAAACCAGAACTGGATCTCATGGCGTCTCGAAAGAACGCCAAGCTTCCTTGTTACGGATCCAG